>NC_041388.1:398963486-399025065 GCF_002162155.2 Triticum dicoccoides | reverse complement strand
TAGGAGAGGTGGCCGGCCCCCTCCTCCTCTTTTCCCCTCCGAGGAATCCTAGTTGGACTAGGATTGGAGGGGGAATCCTACTCCCAGAGGGAGTAGGACTCTCCTGCGCCTCCCCCCCTTGGCCGGCCAGCCTCCCCTCCTCTCCTCCTTTATATACGGAGGCAGGGGCACCTCTAAACACACAAGTTGACACAAGTTGATCCACGTGATCTATTCCTTAGCCGTGTGCGGTGCCCCCTGCCACCATATTCCTCGATAATACTGTAGCGGAGTTTAGGCGAAGCCCTGCTGCTATAGTTCATCAAGATCGTCACCACGCCGTCGTGCTGATGAAACTCTTCCCCGACACTTTGCTGGATCGGATTCCGGGGATCGTCATCGAGCTGAACGTGTGCTCGAACTCGGAGGTGCCGTAGTTTCGGTACTTGATCGGTTGGATCGAGAAGACGTACGACTACTTCCTCTACGTCGTGTCATCGCTTCCGCAGTCGGTCTGCATTGGGTACGTAGACAATACTCTCCCCTCGTTGCTATGCATCACATGATCCTGTGTGTGCGTAGGAAAATTTTTGAAATTACTACGAAACCCAACAGTGGTATCAGAGCCTAGGTTATTGATGTTGATGTTATATGCACGAGTAGAACACAAGTGAGTTGTGGACGATACAAGTCATACTGCCTACCAGCATGTCATATTTTGGTTCGGCGGTATTGTTGGACGAGACGACCCAGACCAACCTTACGCGTACGCTTACGCGAGACCGGTTCCCTCGACGTGCTTTGCACAGAGATGGCTTGCGGGCGACTGTCTCTCCAACTTTAGTTGAACCAAGTATGGCTACGCCCGGTCCTTGCGAAGGTTAAAACGGAGTCTATTTGACAAACTATCGTTGTGGTTTTGATGCGTAGGTGAGATTGGTTCTTACTTAAGCCCGTAGCAGCCACGTAAAACATGCAACAACAAAGTAGAGGACATCTAACTTGTTTTTGCAGGGCATGTTGTGATGTGATATGGTCAAGGCATGATGCTGAATTTTATTGTATGAGATGATCATGTTTTGTAACCAAGTTATCGGCAACTGGCAGGAGCCATATGGTTGTCGCTTTATTGTATGCAATGCAATCGCGATGTAATGCTTTACTTTATTACTAAACGGTAGTGATAGTCGTGAAAGCATAAGATTGGCGAGACGACAACGATGCTACGATGGAGATCAAGGTGTCGCGCCGGTGACGATGATGATCATGACGGTGCTTCGGAGATGGAGATCACAAGAACAAGATGATGATGACCATATCATATCACTTATATTGATTGCATGTGATGTTTATCTTTTTATGCATCTTATCTTGCTTTGATTGACGGTAGCATTATAAGATGATCTCTCACTAGATTATCAAGAAGTGTTCTCCCTGAGTATGCACCGTTGCCAAAGTTCGTCGTGCCCAGACACCACGTGATGATCGGGTGTGATAAGCTCTACGTCCATCTACAACGGGTGCAAGCCAGTTTTTGCACACGCAGAATACTCAGGTTAAACTTGACGAGCCTAGCATATGCAGATATGGCCTCGGAACACGGAGACCGAAAGGTCGAGCGTGAATCATATAGTAGATATGATCAACATAACGATGTTCACCATTGAAAACTACTCCATCTCACGTGATGATCGGTCATGGTTTAGTTGATTTGGATCACGTAATCACTTAGAGGATTAGAGGGATGTCTATCTAAGTGGGAGTTCTTAAATAATATGATTAATTGAACTTAAATTTATCATGAACTTAGTACCTGATAGTATCTTGCTTGTTTATGTTGATTGTAGATAGATGGCTCATGCTGTTGTTCCGTTGAATTTTAATGCGTTCCTTGAGAAAGCAAAGTTGAAAGATGATGGTAGCAATTACACGGACTGGGTCCGTAACTTGAGGATTATCCTCATTGCTACACAGAAGAATTACGTCCTGGAAGCACTGCTGGGTGCCAGGCCTGCTGCTGGAGCAACGCCAGATGTTATGAACGTCTGGCAGAGCAAAGCTGATGACTACTCGATAGTTCAGTGTGCCATGCTTTACGGCTTAGAATCGGGACTTCAACGACGTTTTGAACGTCATGGAGCATATGAGATGTTCCAGGAGTTGAAGTTAATATTTCAAGCAAATGCCCGAATTGAGAGATATGAAGTCTCCAATAAGTTCTATAGCTGCAAGATGGAGGAGAACAGTTCTGTCAGTGAGCATATACTCAAAATGTCTGGGTATAATAATCACTTGATTCAATTGGGATGATTGCGTCATTGACAGAATTCTCCAATCACTGCCACCAAGCTACAAGAGCTTCGTGATGAACTATAATATGCAAGGGATGAACAAGACTATTCCCGAGCTCTTCGCAATGCTGAAAGCTGCGGAGGTAGAAATCAAGAAGGAGCATCAAGTGTTGATGGTTAACGAGACCACTAGTTTCAAGAAAAAGGGCAAAGGGAAGAAAAAGGGGAACTTCAAGAAGAACGGCAAGCAAGTTGCTGCTCAAGAGAAGAAACCCAAGTCTGGACCTAAGCCTAAAACTGAGTGCTTCTACTGCAAGCAGACTGGTCACTGGAAGCGGAACTGCCCCAAGTATTTGGCGGATAAGAAGGATGGCAAGGTGAACAAAGGTATATGTGATATACATGTTATTGATGTGTACCTTACTAGAGCTCGCAGTAGCACCTGGGTATTTGATACTGGTTCTGTTGCTAATATTTGCAACTCGAAACAGGGACTACAGAATAAGCGGGCACTGGCAAACGACGAGGTGACGATGCGCGTGGGAAACGGTTCCAAAGTCGATGTGATCGCGGTCGGCACGCTACCTCTACATCTACCTTCGGGATTAATATTAGACCTAAGTAATTGTTATTTGGTGCCAGCGTTGAGCATGAACATTATATCTGGATCTTGTTTAATGCGAGACGGTTATTCATTTAAATCAGAGAATAATGGTTGTTCTATTTATATGAGTAATATCTTTTATGGTCATGCACCCTTAAAGAGTGGTCTATTTTTATTGAATCTCGATAGTAGTAATACACATATTCATAATGTTGAAACCAAAAGATGCAGAGTTGATAATGAAAGTGCAACTTATTTGTGGCACTGTCGTTTAGGTCATATCGGTATAAAGCGCATGAAGAAACTCCATACCGATGGACTTTTGGAACCACTTGATTATGAATCACTTGGTACTTGCGAACCATGCCTCATGGGCAAGATGACTAAAACACCGTTCTCCGGTACTATGGAGAGAGCAACAGATTTGTTGGAAATCATACATACCGATGTATGTGGCCCAATGAATATTGAGGCTCGTGGCGGATATCGTTATTTTCTCACCTTCACAGATGATTTAAGCAGATATGGGTATATCTACTTAATGAAGCATAAGTCTGAAACATTTGAAAAGTTCAAAGAATTTCAGAGTGAAGTTGAAAATCATCGTAACAAGAAAATAAAATTTCTACGATCTGATCGTGGAGGAGAATATTTGAGTTACGAGTTTGGTGTACATTTGAAAAACAGTGGAATAGTTTCGTAACTCACGCCACCCGGAACACCACAGCGTAATGGTGTGTCCGAACGTCGTAATCATACTTTACTAGATATGGTGCGATCTATGATGTCTCTTACTGATTTACCGCTATCATTTTGGGGATATGCTTTAGAGACGGCCGCATTCACGTTAAATAGGGCACCATCAAAATCCGTTGAGACGACGCCTTATGAACTGTGGTTTGGCAAGAAACCAAAGTTGTCGTTTCTTAAAGTTTGGGGCTGCGATGCTTATGTGAAAAAGCTTCAACCTGATAAGCTCGAACCCAAATCGGAGAAATGTGTCTTCATAGGATACCCAAAGGAAACTGTTGGGTACACCTTCTATCACAGATCCGAAGGCAAAACATTCGTTGCTAAGAATGGATCATTTCTAGAGAAGGAGTTTCTCTCGAAAGAAGTGAGTGGGAGGAAAGTATAACTTGACGAGGTAACTGTACCTGCTCCCTTACTGGAAAGTAGTTCATCACAGAAAACTGTTTCAGTGACACCTACACCAGTTAGTGAGGAAGCCAATGATAATGATCATGAAACTTCAGATCAAGATACTACTGAACCTCGTAGATCAACCAGAGTAAGATCCGCACCAGAGTGGTACGGTAATCCTGTTCTGGAGGTCATGCTACTAGATCATGATGAACCTACGAACTATGAAGAAGCGATGGTGAGCCCAGATTCCGCAAAGTGGCTTGAAGCCATGAAATCTGAGATGGGATCCATGTATGAGAACAAAGTATGGACTTTGGTTGACTTGCCCGATGATCGGCAAGCAATTGAGAATAAATGGATTTTTAAGAAGAAGACTGACGCTGATGGTAATATTACTGTCTACAAAGCTCGACTTGTCGCAAAAGGTTTTCGGCAAGTTCAAGGAATTGACTAGGATGAGACCTTCTCACCTGTAGCGATGCTTAAGTCCGTCTGAATCATGTTAGCAATTGCCGCATTTTATGATTATGAAATTTGGCAAATGGATGTCAAAACTGCATTCCTGAATGGATTTCTGGAAGAAGAGTTGTATATGATGCAACCAGAAGGTTTTGTCGATCCAAAGGGAGCTAACAAAGTGTGCAAGCTCCAGCGATCTATTTATGGACTGGTGCAAGCCTCTCGGAGTTGGAATAAACGTTTTGATAGTGTGATCAAAGCATTTGGTTTTATACAGACTTTCGGAGAAGCCTGTATTTACAAGAAAGTGAGTGGGAGCTCTGTAGCATTTCTGATATTATATGTGGATGACATATTACTAATTGGAAATGATATAGAATTTCTGGATAGCATAAAGGGATACTTGAATAAAAGTTTTTCAATGAAAGACCTCGGTGAAGCTGCTTACATATTAGGCATTAAGATCTATAGAGATAGATCAAGACGCTTAATTGGACTTTCACAAAGCACATACCTTGACAAAATTTTGAAGAAGTTCAAAATGGATCAAGCAAAGAAAGGGTTCTTGCCTGTATTACAAGGTGTGAAATTGAGTAAGACTCAATGCCCGACCACTGCAGAAGATAGACAGAATATGAAAGATGTTCCCTATGCATCAGCCATAGGCTCTATCATGTATGCAATGCTGTGTACCAGACCTGATGTGTGCCTTGCTATAAGTTTGGCAGGGAGGTACCAAAGTAATCCAGGAGTGGATCACTGGACAGCGGTCAAGAACATCCTGAAATACCTGAAAAGGACTAAGGATATGTTTCTCGTATATGGAGGTGACAAAGAGCTCATCGTAAAAGGTTACGTTGATGCAAGCTTTGACACTGATCCGGACGATTCTAAATCGCAAACCGGATACGTGTTTACATTAAACGGTGGAGCTGTCAGTTGGTGCAGTTCTAAACAAAGCGTCGTAGCGGGATCTACATGTGAAGCGGAATACATAGCTGCTTCGGAAGCAGCAAATGAAGGAGTCTGGATGAAGGAGTTCATATCCGATCTAGGTGTCATACCTAGTGCATCGGGTCCAATGAAAATCTTTTGTGACAATACTGGTGCAATTGCCTTGGCAAAGGAATCCAGATTTCACAAAAGGACCAAACACATCAAGAGACGCTTCAACTCCATCCGGGATCTAGTCCAGGTGGGAGACATAGAGATTTGCAAGATACATACGGATCTGAATGTTGTAGACCCGTTGACTAAGCCTCTTCCACGAGCAAAACATGATCAGCACCAAGGCTCCATGGGTGTTAGAATCATTACAGTGTAATCTAGATTATTGACTCTAGTGCAAGTGGGAGACTGAAGGAAATATGCCCTAGAGGCAATAATAAAGTTATTATTTATTTCCTTATAATCATGATAAATGTTTATTATTCATGCTAGAATTGTATTTACCGGAAACATAATACATGTGTGAATACATAGACAAACAAAGTGTCACTAGTATGCCTCTACTTGACTAGCTCGTTAATCAAAGATGGTTATGTTTCCTAACCATGAACAATGAGTTGTTATTTGATTAACGAGGTCACATCATTAGCAGAATGATCTGATTGACATGACCCATTCCATTAGCTTAGCACCCGATCGTTTAGTATGTTGCTATTGCTTTCTTCATGACTTATACATGTTCCTATGACTATGAGATTATGCAACTCCTGTTTACCGGAGGAACACTTTGGGTACTACCAAACGTCACAACGTAACTGGGTGATTATAAAGGAGTACTACAGGTGTCTCCAATGGTCGATGTTGGGTTGGCGTATTTCGAGATTAGGATTTGTCACTCCGATTGTCGGAGAGGTATCTCTGGGCCCTCTCGGTAATACACATCACATAAAGCCTTGCAAGCATTACAACTAATATGTTAGTTGTGAGATGATGTATTACGGAATGAGTAAAGAGACTTGCCGGTAACGAGATTGAACTAGGTATTGGATACCGACGATCGAATCTCGGGCAAGTAACATACCGATGACAAAGGGAACAACGTATGTTGTTATGCGGTCTGACCGATAAAGATCTTCGTAGAATATGTAGGAGCCAATATGGGCATCCAGGTCCCGCTATTGGTTATTGACCGGAGACGTGTCTCGGTCATGTCTACATTGTTCTCGAACCCGTAGGGTCCGCACGCTTAAGGTTACGATGACAGTTATATTATGAGTTTATGCATTTTGATGTACCGAAGGTTGTTCGGAGTCCCGGATGTGATCACGGACATGACGAGGAGTCTCGAAATGGTCGAGACGTAAAGATTGATATATTGGAAGCCTATATTTGGATATCGGAAGTGTTCCGGGTGAAATCGGGATTTTACCGGAATACCGAGAGGGTTACCGGAACCCCCCGGGAGCTATTTGGGCCATAATGGGCCTTAGTGGAAAAGAGAAGGGGCTGCCCTAGATGGGCTGCGCGCCCCCCTTCCCCTAGTCCTATTAGGACTAGGAGAGGTGGCCGGCCCCCTCCTCCTCTTTTCCCCTCCGAGGAATCCTAGTTGGACTAGGATTGGAGGGGGAATCCTACTCCGAGAGGGAGTAGGACTCTCCTGCGCCTCCCCCCCTTGGCCGGCCAGCCTCCCCTCCTCTCCTCCTTTATATACGGAGGCAGGGGCACCTCTAAACACACAAGTTGACACAAGTTGATCCACGTGATCTATTCCTTAGCCGTGTGCGGTGCCCCCTGCCACCATATTCCTCGATAATACTGTAGCGGAGTTTAGGCGAAGCCCTGCTGCTGTAGTTCATCAAGATCGTCACCACGCCGTCGTGCTGACGAAACTCTTCCCCGACACTTTGCTGGATCGGAGTCCGGGGATCGTCATCGAGCTGAACGTGTGCTCGAACTCGGAGGTGCCGTAGTTTCGGTACTTGATCGGTTGGATCAAGAAGACGTACGACTACTTCCTCTACATCGTGTCATCGCTTCCGCAGTCGGTCTGCGTTGGGTACGTAGACAATACTCTCCCCTCGTTGCTATGCATCACATGATCCTGTGTGTGCGTAGGAAAATTTTTGAAATTACTACGAAACCCAACAATTACATACCTTGCGTTTCTTCTAGCTTCCGCCTTAGCTCGGATGCTTCGACGGCATGGGCAGTTGACGCCTTCTTCGCAACCTGCTTGTTCAAACAGATATATGCGTTAGTCTACCGCATGAGTTATTAGATCCTCTGTTCAGTTTTCTTTCCGAACACCGAGCAGAGTCTCAGGGGCTACTATCTATACACAGGCATTCTTTTAAAAGATATTTAAATCACATACATCAAAGCCTCTTAAAAGGCTGGTGTAGGCTTTTCTCAGTCCATGTTTCGCGGACTGAACCTTTTCAATCACCATACCCATAAGGGTACGATGTTCTTCCACAATGGTGGCGCTTTGAAGCGCTCTCACTAAAGTTTTTGGCACCTATGCATTGACAGAGGTCACCGGTATAGAAGGGGCACCCCCTTCTCGCGAAGAGGGTTGCTCCTCTTACTCCGGAACCGTGTGGGTTTCCAAAATGACATTTGGTTGGGGGCCGAACTGAACATGGCCCCCGTCTCCTGTCTCCATGGGGTCGGTTCCCCCATGTTCTTGGCAGCCTCCGGCACCTCTCCCTATTCCGGAAGGGTCCTTTGGGGCGACACCTCCGTGTTATCCGTGGTAGTGGGGGAGGAAGCTGGTGGAGGCGAATCGCTCTCCATCATGTTCGGACCCAGCAAATTCCCGGAAGAGGAGGATCGATGGGGAAGGACCTTAACCGGACTGTAGCATACAATTTAAATGCGTTACAACTATAAGCCAGAAAAGCCGAACATATATATATATATATATACATGTGAGTACTTATGATCCGGCCAGGGGCTTCGGCCTGGGGCGCCATTCATCGGCGTCCGACTCGGAGTCATCTGTAAGAGAGGTCCTCCCTTTCTTGGACACTTCCGCCTCTAGATCGGCGGAAGCTGCCCTCTTCTTCCCCCCCCCCCCCCTTGGGTGGGTGTCGCTCTCTTCCTCCTCCTCTTCCTCTTCGTCAGGGGAGGAGAGAGTTTCGGTGTCCTTGGACACTACATCTGAGGCACCTTTACGATGGAGGCCACTCTTGGCCTCCTCGCCATTCTTTTACGGTGCCTGGTACGACACCGGGACTAGCATCCTCGTCAACAGAGTAATAGCTTCGTCTTCGGGCAGCGGAGCCGGATAGTGAATCCGTTCCACTTTCTTGGTCCAGCCCTGCAAAAGAAAATGGAGAATTTAGTGTGCTCCTTGGGCTCGCAAAGTAATGTTACCAAAGACCTTACGGGGGTCGTCGCGTGGGTGATGTCGTAGCCGAGGTCTTCAGTTGTCTCTGGCCATGACTTCTGGTTCTTGAAGCGCAGCTTCCACATGTCTTTGTGCTTCGTGCCGAAGAACCGCTGCAGGGTCTGGGGACTGGCCGGGTCGAACTTCCACATGGGCTCTTGACACGCCTGACAGGGGAGTATCCGGTGGAAGAGCATCACTTGTATCACGCTGGCGAGGCTGGTATTTTTATCTACCATGCTCTTGATGCGCTTCTCCAGCATCGTTACCTCATCAGACGACGCCCAGTCCAGGCCCTTGTTGAGCCAGGATGTCAGCCGCATTGGGGGCCCGGACTTGAACTCCGTGGGAGCAGCCCATGTGGAGTCACGGGGCTTTGTGACATAGAACCACCCCTGCTGTCATCCCTTCACGGTCTCCATGAAGGTGCCCTTGGGCCAAGTGACATTGGGCAGTTTGCTCACCATAGCGCCACCGCAATCCCCGTGCTAGTCGTCCACCACTTTCAGCTTCACATTGAAGAACTTGAGCCATAGGCCGAAGTGGGGGGAAACATGGAGGAAGGCCTCGCATACGACGATGAACGCCGAAATGTTGAGGAAAGAATTCAGGGCAAGATCATGAAAATCTAACCCGTATTAGAACATGAGGCCGCAGACAAAAGGATCAAAGGGAGACCCTAGTCCGTGAAGAAAATGAGGGATGAACACTACCCTCTCGCCGGGCTTTGGAGTGGGGATGATCTGCTTTTTGGCTGGAAGCCAGTGGGCGATTTCCTTGGCCAGATAACCCGCTTCCCGAAGTTCCTTGATGTTTTTCTCCATGACGGAGGAGGCCATCAACTTGCCCTGCGTTCCGGATCCGGACATGGCTGGAGTACTTTCTGGGAACGGAGTGGATCGAAGCTTGAGTGCTGGAGCTTGAGGGCGGATGGACTGAGGAAGGGGAAGGCGTGGGGTAAAAAGGGGGAATATTATCTCCTTATAAAGGCAGTAAATACCATGCATCCCCCACGAGCCTTAAAGCTCGCATATTTTCAAGGGGTCATGCGAAACGGCACGGTTGGGTTTCCCATACCCGTATTGATGAGAATCCCATAATAAGGGGACACGATCTCTGCTTTGACAAGACATGTCGTCAGTGGTTGCCTCTCGAAGTGCGAAATAGGAGGCCAAAAGACGGTTTGAAATAATAGAATGGCCAGACATAACGTCTCACCAGTGAAATCTTAGGAGGACATAACTTATCTGTATTCTAATTCAAAGGTATGGTTGTTGTATAGAGTCGGATATAGTATTGACGATCAACTGCTTTGAAGAATTCGGAGGAGGAACCCGCCTTGCAATGCCGAAGACAATCTGCATGCCGGACACATCATCATTGAAGACTGGTTCAGGGGCTATTGAGGGAGTCCTAGATTATGGGGTCCTCGGGTGTCCGGGCTATGTGACGTGGGCCGGACATATGGGTCGTGAAGATACAAGATAGAAGGCCTTCCCTCGTGTTCGGATGGGACTCTCCTTGGTGTGGAAGGCAAGCTTAGCGTGCAAATATGAATATTCCTTTCTTTGTAAACCGACTATGTACAACCCTAGCCCCCTCCGGTGTCTATATAAACCGAAGGGTTTAGTCCGTAGACACAGTCATAATCATACAGGCTAGACAATTAGGGTTTAGCCATTACGATCTCGTGGTAGATCAACTCTTGTAACCCCTATACTCATCAAAGTCAATCAAGCAGGACATAGGGTATTACCTCCATTAAGAGGGCCCGAACCTTGGTAAACATCGTGTCCCTTGTCTCCTGTTACCATCGATCCTTAGACACATAGTTCGGGACCCCCTACCCGAGATCTATCAGTTTTGACACCAACAATAATGGGTTCAGTTAATCAAATTACTAGTGAGCTCCCACTTAAAACAACATCCCTCGAGTTGTCTGAGTGTTCACACGATCCATATCAACCAACTCATCTCTGATCATCACATGAGATAGGGTGGTCATCAACGGTGAACATCCCCATGTTGATCATATCTACTATATGACTCATGTTCGACCTTTCGGTCCTCCGTGTTCCAAGGCCATATCTATACATGCTAGGCTCGTCAAGTTTAACCCAAGTATTCAACATGTGTAAAACTGGCTTACACCTGTTGTACGCAAACGTAGAGTCTATCACACCCGATCATCACGAGGTGCTTCAAAACGACGAACTTTCGCAATGGTGCATTCTTAGGGAGAACATATTTATCTCGAAATTAGGTGAAGTAGCAGCACTCGGGCCCTAGTGACAAGCATTAAGAATAGCAAAGTCATAGCAACATCAATCTCAAAACATAGTGGATACTAGGGATCAAGCCCTAACAAAACTAACTTGATTACATGATGAATCTCATCCAAATCATCACCGACTAGCGAGCCTACAAAGGAATTACTCACTCCCGGCGGTGAGCATCATGAAATTGGTGATGGAGGATGGTTGGTGATGATGAAGACCGAAGATCCCCCTCTTCGGAGCCCCGAATGGGCTCCAGATCTGGCGTCCCCATGAAGAACAGGAGGTGGCGGCAACTCTATATCGTAAAACGCGATAAAAATTTCTCTCTTATTTTTTTTCTAGAAAAATAGAATTTTATAGCGTCGGAATTAGGGTCAACGGAGCCTCATGGGCCCACTACCCACCAGGGCACGCCAGAGGGGGTTAGCGTGCCCTGGTGCCTTGTGGGCAGTTGGGCCCCCCTCCACTGGGTCTTGATTCCAGTATTTTTTATTTATTCCAAAATAATTCTCCGAAAAAGTTTCGTCCAAATTCGAGAATTTTTATTTCTGCACAAAAAACAACACCATGGTAGTTCTGCCGAAAACAACGTTAGTCCTGGTTAGTTTCATTCAAAACATGCAAATTAGAGTCCAAAACAAGAGCAAAAGCATTAGGAAAAGTAGATACAATGGAGACGTATCAGTAATCAACACTACTAGCAACCTAGAGGCAGGGCCGGCCCATAGATATACGGGGCCAGGGGCAAGTGAGAAATAAGGGGCCCTTGTTTACTCAAAAATTCAAAATATTTTGTATTTCAAAATCAAAGAAATATCCAGTACATAGCAGAGCCTGATGATCTTAATTTGGACTCTAAAACTGACAGTACAATTTATTTGTTGATCAAGTGAACTACATTGCATTCCTAAATTTGAATGGAGAATTCATTATGTTCTGCAAAACAAAAATTCATGTGAAAACTGGTTGCTACTTAGATGTTTTGTGTTACCATCAAAATTCTGTCATGTACCTCTCCATTGTTCCACTTTCTAGAATAATAAGTCTGTGAAAAATGTCTAGAACTACTATATGGAGGGAACACAATATCATCATTTCTTACAGGACCCTTCTCAGTGTCGTGGATCAAAAATATCAACAGTGAATGGTTGTTGTTTATTAACACTCGATGATTCAGAATTTGGTGAATGAGTTATGTTTTCATGCTCACCGAAATTATTATTATCCTCGTTCATATCATGATCAGCAGCATATGTATTCTCAGTTGGTTGTTCTTCAACACTTACTATGGCCAATTCCAGGGGATCTCTAGGAGAACTACTAGTTGTGAAATTTTTGTCAAGTGACAATTTAGGGATTTTACGTATTCATCTATTTGCTTTTTTTCTCTTCCTTCTGTTACTACAAGATAAATACTTTCTAGAGGACATGCCACTAAACAAGAACAAGCAGCATAAAATGATTAAAGCAGGGAACAAAAGCACCTGAATGTGGATTGATGTGGATGTAGGTGGCGAGATCAGCAGATTGGCATGTTGCAGTAGTCAAAATGAACGAGAAGACGACACCATGAACTGAATAACCCCCCCTTTCTCCAGTTCTCCACCATACTTGGGTCCATCGAAGAGCAGAACTGCAGAAGAAGATCTATGCAGGGGAATAGGGCAGGTAGATGTGGAATCTCAAAGGGCAGAGCTATTTAATCGAGGATGAACGGGATTATAGGGGTAGGAAGAAAAGAACACGTATTGTCTCTCCAATGTCTAGCTGATGGGGAACAAGCAGAACATCGAGAATGGAAGGAGAGCTGATTGGGGAGCAGATTTGCGCCTTTAGTCTCCATTAATGGCCAGCGGCGACCTTGGAATCGGAGACGGCGAGACGCACGGGAATGGCAGCGCAATTATGGTAGTCTGAGATGACGGGAAGACGCTGAATTCGATCGTTGTTTTTGTTGGGCTTCGTAGGTACTATAGAAGAAATACTAGCTGGGCTGGGGCCCCTTCCTTCTGGGGGCCTAGGGCGGGCGCCCCGTTTGCCCGGCCTATGGGCCAGGCCTGCCTAGAGGTACCAATCTGAGGTTTTGGACAAAGATTGAATACAAGAAACGAAGTAGGGTTTGGATATGAGATGGTGCTGGTGAATATGTTGACAGAGATGAGGCATCCCACGATGAGAGGAACATTGGTGACGACGATGGCTTCGATTCCCCCCTCTTAGAGGGAAGCATCCCGACTGAATGACTCTGTCGGAGAACAAAAGCGTGATGAGTCCAATTTATGTGACGATTTTGATAGTTATTTGCTACTTCTTGAGCTTGCGTCGGTTTTCCCTTGAAGAGGAAAGGGTGATGCAACACAGTAGAGATAAGTATTTCCCTCAGTTAAGAACCAAGGTATCAATCCAGTAGGAGATACACGTAAGTCCCCAATCTATGCACCTGCACAAACAATCAAACACTTGCACCCAACGCGATAAAGGAGTTGTCAATCCCTTCACGGTCATTTGCAAAGGTGAGATCTGATAGAGATAGATATAAAATATTACTAAAATGTAAAACAAAATAAAAGTAAATAAATTGCAGCGAGATATTTTTGGGTTTTTTGGTTTATAAATCTGAAAATATATGATGGAAAATAGACCCGGAGGCCATAGGTTTCACTAGAGGGTTCTCTCTTGAAGGAAAATAATGCGGTGGGTGAACAAATTAAGGTTGAGCAATTGATAGAAAAGCACAAAGTTATGACGATATCCAAGGCAATGATTATGCATATAGGCATCACGTCCGTGTCAAGTAGACCGACTCCTGCCAGCTGACACGTCTCCAACGTATCTGTAATTTTTGATTGTTCCATGCTATTATTTTATCTATCTTGGATGTTTTATATGCTATTTTATATTATTTTTGGGACTAATCTATTAACCTAGAGCCCAGTGCCAGTTTCTGTTTTTCCTTGTTTTTGAGTTTTGTGGAAAAGGAATATCAAATGGAGTCCAAACAAGTTGAAAATTTACGGTGATTTTTTATGGACCAGAAGAAGCCCATGGAGCATTGGAGTTGCACCAAAAGCTTCACGAGGAAGCGGCAAGGGTGGAGGGCGTGCACCCCTACCTTGTCGCTGCCTCGTGGACCCCCCTGACTTTGTTCCCGACGCCAAAATTTCCTATAAATACCAAAAACCCCAGAAAGAAACCTAAATCGGGAGTTCCGCCTCCGCAAGCCTCTGTAGCCACAAAAAAACAATCAGGAGCCCGTTCCGACATCCTTCCGGGGGAAACCATCACCAAAGGCTATCTTCATCATTCTGGTGGTCTCCATGACAAGGAGGGAGTAGTTCACCCTCGGGACTGAGGGTATGTACCAGTAGCTATGTGTTTGATCTCTCTCTCGTGTTCTTGATTTGGCATGATCTTGATGTACCGCGAGCTTTGTTATTATAGTTGGATCATATGGTGTTTCTCCCCCTCTACCTTCTTGTGATGAATTGAGTTTTACCTTTGAGGTTTCACTATTATTGGATTGAATACTATTATGGATTTGAGAACACTTGATGTATGTCTTACATGGGATACCCATGGTGACAATGGGGTGTTCTACTGATTCACTTGATGTATGTTTTGGCACTCAACTCGCGAATTCCCGAGGTGACATTGGGGTAATCTATGCATAGGGGTCGATGCACATTTTTGTCCTTGTTTCTCCGGTAGAAATCTTGGGGCACTCTTTGAAGTTCTTTGTGTTGGATTAAATATTATGAATCTGAAGTTGTTTGATGCATATCGCATGATTGATCCACGGATACTTGTGGTGACATTGGAGTATCTAGGTGACATTAGGGTTGATTGATGTGTATCATATGGTGTTGTTTTACTACGAACTCTAGGATTGTTTGTGACACTTATAGGAATATCTCAATGGATTGATCGGAAAGAATAACTTTAAGGTGGTTTCTTACCCTACAAAAAATTTCATATTATGTTCTCCGTGATAGAAATTTGGAGTGACTCTTTGTTGCACATTGAAGGATTGTTATATGATCCAATTATGTTATCATTGTTGAGAGAACGTGGACTAGTGAAAGTATGAACCCTAGGCCTTGTTTCCAAGCATTGCAATACCATTTTCGCTCACTTTTACTACTAGTTACCTTGTTGTTTTTATATTTTCAGATTACAAAAACCTATATCTACCATCCATATTACACATATATCACCATCTCTTCGCCGAACTAGTGCACCTATACAATTTACCATTGTATTGGGTGCGTTGGGGACACAAGAGACTCTTTGTTATTTGGTTGCAGGGTTGTTTGAGAGAGACCATCTTCAACCTGCGCCTCCCATAGATTGACAAACCTTAGGTCATCCACTTGTGGGAAATTTGCTACTGTCCTACAAAACTCTACGCTTGGAGGCCCTGAAGGAAATATTCCCTAGAGGCAATAATAAAGTTATTATTTATTTCCTTATATCATGATAAATGTTTATTATTCATGCTAGAATTGTATTAACCGGAAACATAATACATGTGTGAATACATAGACAAACAGAGTGTCACTAGTATGCCTCTACTTGACTAGCTCGTTGATCAAAGATGGTTAAGTTTCCTAGCCATTGACATGGGTTGTCATCTGATTAACGGGATCACATCATTAGGAGAATGATGTGATTGACTTGACCCATTCCGTTAGCTTAGCACCCGGTTTAGTATGTTGTTATTGCTTTCTTCATGACTTATACATGTTCCTATGACTATGAGATTATGCAACTCCCGTTTACCGGAGGAACACTTTGTGTGCTACCAAACGTCACAACGTAACTGGGTGATTATAAAGGTGCTCTACAGGTGTCTCCGAAGGTACTTGTTGGGTTGGCGTATTTTGAGATTAGGATTTGTCACTCCGATTGTCGGAGAGGTATCTTTGGGCCCTCTCGGCAATGCACATCACTTAAGCCTTGCAAGCATTGCAATTAATGAGTTAGTTGCAAGATGATGTATTACGGAATGAGTAAAGAGACTTGCCGGTAACGAGATTGAACTAGGTATTGAGATACCGACGATCGAATCTCGGGCAAGTAACATACCGATGACAAAGGGAACAACGTATGTTGTTATGCGGTCTGACCGATAAAGATCTTCGTAGAATATGTGGGAGCCAATATGAGCATCCAGGTTCCGCTATTGGTTATTAACCGGAGACGTGTCTCGGTCATGTCTACATAGTTCTCGAACCCGTAGGGTCCGCACGCTTAACGTTTCGATGACAGTTATATTATGAGTTTATATGTTTTGATGTACCGAAGGTTGTTCAGAGTCCCGGATGTGATCACGGACATGACGAGGAGTCTCGAAATGGTTGAGACATGAAGATTGATATATTGGAAGCCTATGTTTGGATATCAGAAGTGTTCCGGGTGAAATCGGGATTTTACCGGAGTACCGGGAGGTTACCGGAACCCCCCGGGAAGTTAATGGGCCATAGTGGGCCTTAGTGGAAGAGAGGAGAGGCTGCCAGGGCAAGGGCCGCGCGCCCCTCCCCCCCCTAGTCCGAATAGGATAAGGAGAGGGGGGCGGCGCCCCGCCTTCCTTCTTGTCCTCCACCTCTTTCCCTCCAAGGATTGTCGTCTCCTTAGTGCGTATCTGATCTTGAATGTCTTCACGAAGATCTGCATGCCGCCACGGGGATGTCTCCCGAATCCTTGCCCTTTGGGGGCAGTGGACTCAAGGGTGATTTGCTCCGTAGGCGCGGGACGAGTCGCCGCGGCAAGGGTCTTGCCGGGGCTGCTAGAACTGTCTCCCGGCAAGAATCTTGCCGGGGGAGTCCGCTTCGTCCCCTTTGCTCTTCGTGGTCTTGGCCTTGGCGTCGTAGTTCTCTTGAGCTTCGGTCTTACCCTGGCTCACCTCACTTGCCTTGCTTGGTGTGGTGGTGCCCGTGGCTCAGACTGCCCGTGCACAGTTATAGGGGTACAAAAAGTGTACCCCTCTTTTTGTACACCGATAGGAGCCCCCGGGCCTGGGCCACACATAAGCGCAACGTGTTGTTGGGCTAGGCCCAAAAATGGTGCGCGGGCGGGCGGGGCGGTTTTTACCGTGGTAAGATTCTTCGCGCGCTGCGCTTCCCACGACTCCCGCGCGTGGCGCGGCGTGGGGAGGTGCGTGTGACATGGGCAGCATGCATGGGGTTGGTTCCCGCAGGCATGCGTCACATCGTAGTAAAGGGGCGGTTCACGCCTTCCCCATAAACGAAGGGAGGCGTGGAGGCGCGGCCCATTTACTGAATGGGGCTGAGGCGTGGTCTTCAAGGCATCCACTCCCCACGATCACAGGGTGGGGAGTGGTCATCTCACCCGTCCCCTCGGTTCTGCATGTTCGCCACGTGTCTCCCATGCGCCTGGGGTGGCAAACGGTGGAGGCGGGAAACCGGGCCGTCGCTGGTTGGGGCGGCGGGTCGGTCCTGGCTCCTGTATCTTGATTGGCCGAGCGGGGCGGCTGAGCCCCAACCCCGATCCTTTATAAAGAGCGGGAGGGGGATGGCGTCCCGCATTCTTCCATCTTCTTCTTCCTTCAGCTTCTGCTCCTCCCTTCCATCCGTCATGGAGAGAGGGCCCGGTCCTTCAACAGTGGCGGCGAGGGTCGCCGCTCGACAATGCGTCCCTCCTTCCCCTGCGCCTGCGGTGGCAGAGTCAGTCGCGAGGGGAAGGGGGAGGGGCGAGGCCGTGGGCGAGGCCGGGGCGCTCGGGGAAGAGGAGGACGGGGCGGCGCGCCGGCCACGCCTCCGCCAGCAGCTCCTCCTCCAATGGAGGGCCATGTTGGGGATGACCCTTGTGAGTTCTTCGTCAGGCTGCGCCGGCCGCCGCGCCGTTGCCTTCGTCTCCCGACTCCATTTGCGCGGGAGATGGAGCTGGATCCGCCGGAATCGTTGCGGCTGCACATGAGGGGCTGCGGGATCAGTGGCACGCGGGTCTGCGTCGACTTCCCCGCCCCTCACGTGATGTATCTTTGTCGGGGATGGAAGACGTTAGCTCATATCCACCACTTGACGGAGGGGCTCACTCTCCATTTTAAGCTGATGGAGGGTGGCCTTCTCTCCGTCAAGGTCTTCGGGTGCTTTGGGACCCGTGCAAGGTGCTGCGTGGAGAGCTCTTCTGATAGTGAAGACTCCTCCTGGGGCGGGAGTGACGAGGAGGACAGCGGCAGCGACGACGAGGGTAGTAGGCGGCAGGATGACGGGTCCGATTAGGTGTCGGGTGCCGCTCCGTGCGGCACCGGCAACCCCATCATCCGCGTCGCCGGCTCCCTGAACTTCTCTGGGTCGTCTCCTTGGGCGGCTGGCATTGGGAGGCTACGGAAGAGGAAGAGGGCGGGCGGCAAGGCCGTCAAGTCAGAGTACACGGGCACCGATGCCTTCGACGCGTGCTGACGTCCTGCCGCCTTGTCTTAAAGCTCTGCTTCCGGCGCCGCCATCACCATCCAGCCTTTGGACGGCCACCAAGATGTTCTCTTGGTGTCTTCTGCCACCCGTAGCTCGCCTAGGCGCTCCTTTTGTCCTTTTCACCTCCTTGACCTGCCTCCTGAGGAGAGGGACAAGAAAGGGATTACGGGCACCTTATCTCTTTTTAGTTTGTAAGCCTTCGGCCCTTTGCTGAATTTAAAACTTGTAATCCCATCTTTCATGTTTTTCATTCCCTATGGACTGTACCTGAGTGGAATGTTTTTTAATGAAAAAGGGATGCTTGCCGGGTCATTTGTTTGTGGGTGGAACCCACGACAAGGAGTAAATCCTTGATATCTTTAAGATAAACATTTCCTTGCCCGGCAACAGGCCTTGCCGTCTCCCCACTTCGCTCGACCTTCCTCACGCCTTTGGCGGAGGCAGGGATGAGGCGGATTCAGGCTCCTTGTTTCATCCTTTCGCTGCCGCGACTACGACCCAACTTGGCCCCAGGAACGAGCCCTAGGGCCTAGAGTTAGGGGAGCACGGTAGCTTAGGGGAAAACGAGGTTTCACATACCTCAGTCCATAATGGAATGCATGATAAGGGATGAAGAACTTATCTGAAGCTGCAGTCCCCGACAACCCTGGTTCGCCGTGGGTGAATCTTTGCTCTTGCAGCCCCCGGCAATACTGGCTTGCCGGGGGCTAGATGCTGGTATGTTCCTCTTTTTTTCTCCCCAAGTGGTTCGGCACGGATATCTGTGTGTCCTGTGAACCAAAGAAGACAAAAGAAAGACAAAGAGACGCACACTCGACCTCTAAGCTAGGGGTTAGTCGCCGCTAAGCACTATCAACCCTAACCAAGGACGAGACTCGACCTAGCATGCATGCTATAACTTAGGGCGCCAGCACTTCATTTATTTATGCTCAGGGTCTGCGCCTCGCTTTGTACAGAGGGTTACATGCGTCATCGGCAAGGCTCGTACAAAAGGTGGCTTGCCGGGGGGCCCGGCAAGCCGCGCCTCATGGGTAAAACTTGCGAAGATGCTCAATGTTCCAGGAGTTACTCGCCGGAACGGCATCTTCGGTCTCCAGGCGGACTGAGCCGGGCCTGGTGACTCGTATTACCCGATAAGGGCCTTCCCACTTTGGCGTCAACTTGTTGGAATTCTTGGCCGATTGAACGCGCCGAAGAACAAGGTCGCCTTCCTCAAAGCTTCGGGCATGAACCTTGCGGCTATGGTAGCGGCGCAAGGCTTGCTAGTAGCACGCTGCTCTCACAGCCGCCCGAAGACGATCTTCCTCAAGGAGCGTTGTGTCATCTTGCCGCAATTGCTCTTGCTCAAGCTCGTCATAAGCGAGTACTCGAGGTGACCCATATATGAGTTCCGTGGGGAGAACTGCTTCTGCCCCGTATACCAGGGCAAAGGGTGTCTGGCCGGTGGCTCGATTTGGTGTCATTCTGATTGACCAAAGAACCACCGGCAATTCATCAATCCAGCGCCTTCCACTCTTGCGCAGTCTGTCAAAGGTCTTTGTCCTCAGGCCTCGCAGTACTTCAGCATTTACCCTCTCAACTTGACCATTGCTTCGTGGGTGAGCAACGGAAGCGAAACAGACCTTGCTGTCGAGGCCTTGAATATATTGCATGAAGGTGTGGCATGTGAATTGCGTGTCGTTGTCGGTGATAACCCGATTGGGTACACCAAAACGGCACACCAGTCCTTTGAAGAACTTGACAGCTGACTGTGCTGTGACCTTCCTCACTGCTTCCACTTCTGGTCACTTTGTGAACTTGTCAATTGCAACATACAAGTACTCAAAGCCCCCGACAGCGTGGGGGAAAGGGCTCAGTATGTCAAGCCCCCAGACCGAGAAAGGCTAGGAGAGAGGAATGGTTTGAAGGGCTTGAGGTGGCTGATGAAGCTTCTTTGAATGGAACTGACACGCTTCACACCTGGTGACTAGTGTCGTCGCATCCTGGAGGGCGGTGGGCCAGAAGAAACCTTGCCGAAATGCTTTGCCGGCAAGGGCCCTTGACCCGATGTCGGATCCACATATGCCTCCATGTATCTCCGCCAACAGCCCCAGTCCTTCCTCTCGAGGGATACACTTCAATTTCACGCCGTTCGGCCTCTTTCTGTACAGGACGTCATCGACGAACTGGTACATAGTAGAGCGACGGGCTACTTTTTCCGCTTCTTCCTGCTCCTCAGGAAGTTCCCCTGTTTGGAGGAATCGGACGGTATGTTGTGCCCACACTGGAGCCTGGGGCTCGACGGCGAGGACTAAAGGCATTTCCTCTGCTATAGGAGTGGCTGTGTCGACGGCAAGAGCTTGATGCTCTGTCGGAGCTAGTCGTCCTGTGGCGGGCTCAATGTCTCCGGCAACATCCTTGCCGGCGGCTTCGGGGAGCTCGGCGGGAAAGTACTTGCCGGGCCCTGATTTTCTACTCTTGTTCTGCTCTGTTGATGGATCAACGGATGGCGAAGTTAGCCGAAGCACAAAGGTACCTGGTTCCACAGGTAGCTTGAGGGCAGCGCATTTTGACAGGTAATCGGTGATATCATTCTCCGCTCGGGGAACGTATTCTGCCTATATACCGTCAAAACGCTCTTCCAGCTTTCTCACTTCATCGACGTAGGCCTTCATCAACGGGCTCTGGTAATCCTTGTTGACTTGCTTGACGACAAGTTGCGAGTCGCCTCTGACGACGAGTTTCTTGATTTCGAGGTCCGCCGCGATCCTAAGACCGGCAAGCAGCCCTTCGTACTCAGCTGTATTGTTTGTTGACACCTCCCTGGGGAAGTGCATCTGGATCACGTACTTGAGGTGCTCTCCGGTGGGCGCGACAAGCAGTACGCCAGCCCTGGCGCCCTGTAAGGAGAAAGCTCCATCAAAGTACATGATCCAGTCGCAACTTGCCTCCTTGCTGGGGAGAGCAGTCTCTTGGGTTTCTTCGTCAGGCGTCGCGGTCCATTCTGCAACGAACTCTGCCAGGACTCGGCTTTGAATCGTTGAGGTACTCTCAAACTTGAGGCCAAAGCTGGACAGTTCCAATGCCCACTCTACGATCCTTCCCGTTGCATCTGGATTGTGCAATATCCGTTGCAGAGGGAGGCGAGTGACGACAGTGATTTCGTGCGCCTGGAAGTAGTGACGCAGCTTCCTCAAGGCCATAAGAAGGCCGAAGAGCAGTTTCTGCACACCGGAGTACCTCGATCTAGCCCCCTGCAGGAGGGAACTAACGAAGTAGACCGGGTGCTGCATCATTTTCTTCTTCGGCGGCACTTCAATTGGCTGCGTCGTCTCGGCATCAGTGGCATCAGGCTCAATCGCTGCTATTACCTCATCATCAATTTCTCTCTGTGCCACTAGTGCGGCGTTGACCACCCGGTTCGTTGCCGCCAGGTACAGCGGCAACGGTTCCTGTGGCCTAGGCGCAACTAGTATTGGCGCGGAGGAGAGGTACCTCTTCAAATCTCGCAATGCTGCTTCGGCTTCTAGCGTCCACTCCATCGGGCCCGCCTTTTTCAAAATCTTGAAAAAGGGAAGGGCGCGCTCGGCGGACTTGGAAATGAACCTGCTCATGGCGGCAACGCAACCAGCAAGCCGACGCACATCCTTGACTCGCTTGGGCGCTTCAATCTGCTCTATAGCTTTGATCTTGTCCGGATTGGCCTCTATCCCATGCTGTGACACAAAGAACCCGAGAAGCTTGCCAGACGGGACACCGGAGACGCACTTCTTAGGGTTCAGCTTGAGATTGATCTTGCGTGGGTTTGCAAATGTTTCTTGTAAATCTGATATGAGGGTTGCCCTGTTCTTGGTTTTGACCACTATATCGTCCATATAAGCTTCCATATTTCTATGGAGCTGGGGTTCAAAACCAATCTGGACCGCCCTTGCAAACGTTGAACCAGCACTCTTCAACCCGAAAGGCATCCGTATAAAGCAATACGTACCACATGGGGTGATGAATGTCGTTTTCTCTTCATATTCCCTTGTCATGAAGATCTGGTGGTAGCCGGAGTAGGCATCGAGGAATGACAACAGATCACACCCAGCTATGGAGTCAACAATCTGGTCGATGCGCGGCAACGGGAAGGGGTCTTTGGGACAAGCCTTATTAATATCTGTGTACTCAATACACAGCCTCCACTTCCCACTTGCCTTGCGCACTACCACCGGATTGGCCAACCATGTCGGATGGAGCACTCCTCTTACCAAACCCGCTGCTTCCAGTTTTCGGATCTCCTCTGTGATGAACTCTTGTCGTCCCAAAGCTTGCTTTCTGACCTTCTGCTTGACGGGCCGCGCATGAGAACAGACAGCAAGGTGGTGCTCAATCACCTCCCTGGGAACGCCAGGGATGTCAGATGCTTGCCATGTAAACACATCGACATTCGCCCGCAGGAAGGTGACGAGCGCGTCTTCCTATTTGTCATCAAGGCTGGAGCTTATGGTAAAAGCTCCTCCCGTGCCATCCTCCTTGACAGAAACCTTCTTGGTTCCCGGCGCGTGGCCCTGGACTTCTTGTTTCTGTCGGCGGAGATCTCTGGCACGTCCTCGATGGGAGCGCTACACTCCGAAGAGGTGCGCTTGCCGGAGTGGGTGCCTGAGGTCTCACCGGTCTTCTTCTTTCGCCTTCCCGGGGCTCCGGCGGCAGGAGCAAGCGCCTTAGCAGTGGCGGCTGCTACAACTTCTTGTTGGTAGAGTTGGTCAGCGCAAATTAGCGCATCCTTCTTGTCTAACGGGACGGTGATGATCGTCACAGGCCCCGGCATCTTCAGGGTGTTGTAGGCGTAATGTGACGCTGCCATGAACTTGGCCAGCGCTGGGCGCCCAAGGATCCCGTTGTAAGGCAAGGGGATCTTGGCAACGTCGAACACAATCCTTTCTGTCCTGTAGTTCAGATCACTCCCAAAAGTCACAGGCAACGTGACCTTTCCCTTTGGTTGACTTCTTCCCGGGTTGACCCCCTGAAACGTGCCCATCTCTTCGAGGTCTTCATCAGGAATCTGCAATTTCTCGATCACGGCAGGCGAGATTAAGTTCAGACCAGCCCCGCCATCGACTAGCATCTTTGTCACCTTGAGGTTGCGTATTGTTGGTGAAACCAACAATGGCAAGCACCCGACTGCAGTAGTGCGATCAGGGTGATCCTCAGTGTCAAAAATGATAGGTGTGCTGGACCACTTCAGCGGCCTTTGGGCATCAAATGACGGTTTCGCCGCTGTAATCTCACGCGCCCACTGTTTAAGCTAGCGGTGAGAGGTATGGAGCGAGGCGCCGCCGTCGACGCACATGGCCTCTGTAGCCTTCTAAAATTCTTGGTCACCAGACTCATCATCCTCTTTGTGATCATTGTCTTCTGGCTTTTTGTCATGGCCCCGGGCGGGCCTCTCCTGCTATTTATCTTTGCCGCGACGGCCCGCCTAGCCGTTACGCTTCTTGCCAGACCCTCAGCACCGTCCTGGCCTTTCTCCTTGTCCCGCCTCTCATATTCAGCCCTCTGCTTCTCAGCAAGGAGCTCAACCTATCGGCAGTTCTGCAGATCATGGCCTTTGGTGCGATGGATCTTGCAGTATTGCTTGTCGGAGTTTCCTGGCTTCTCGGCAGCCGCCAAGGCCTGGCAGGCGACACATCTGGCAATTTCCTTGCCGGGGTCATCTGCCTTGGTTTTCTTGGCGAAGCCGGCATCGTCAGATCCCTCGACGGCAAGCACAGCCTTACCTTTGCGCTTCCTGTTGCGGCGCCAGCCTTTCTTCGCCGGGGCGGCAGTATCCTCATCTGAGGAGTCAGTTTCCACGTCGGCATCTTCGCCGAGGTACTTCCTTCCCTCCTCAGCTCGGGCACATCTGTCAGCAAGAACATAGAGTTCTGCCACATCTTTCACCTTGTTCATTGCCAGTTCTTCGCGCATCTTGCGGTTATGCACGTTCTGATGGAACACGCTGATGATAGCGGCAGGGTGAACATCAGGGATATTGTACTGTACCCGGCTGAACCTCTGTATATACTTGCGCAGACTCTCGCCTCCCTTCAGGGGAATGACATGCAGGTCGCTTGCTTGGCCATGGGCTTGGTGACCCCCAGTAAAGGCGCCCACAAACTCATGGCACAAATCCGACCAGGAGGAAATAGAGTCTACCCGCAAGTGCATCAACCACGACATGGCGTTGGGTTTAAGAGACAATGGAAAGTAATTCGCAAGCACCTTATCGTCGCGGGCTCCGGCGGCTTGCATCGCGATGGTGTAGATGCTGAGGAACTCAGACGGGTGAGTCTTGCCGTTGTACTTTTCGCCAACGTCAGGTTTGAAGGTGTGGTGAGTGGGCCAGTGGAACTGCCGCAGCTCACGGGTAAAAGCCGGACAGCCTACCTCGTAAGGTAGGCCTCCAGGGCTCTCCAGGGCCGGGTGGTTCACAGCAGGCCCTGCTCGCCTGTCTGACTGGTGGCGCGCTCCGTGCCGGCGCTCGATAGTGGTTCGAGCGTCTTCATGGGCTCGTTCCCAAAGAACTTGGCACTGGTCACAGTGGGTCCGCGGGTCACACGATGCTATGGAGATGTCGTCTCCCGCGACGTCGCGACGAGCCGGCGTTTGCGGTACCGGATGGGGAAGAGGTGAATGCACCATGGTCGCGGCGCCACCAGCTTTTCCGCCACTGGTCCGCGGGACTCCATCGGAGCGTCGACCCGGGGGCCTCACCGGACTTGGTTCGTCTTTGTTGGCCACCGCAACAAGGCTTCAGATAGTGGCTCTCCATTCGTCGAGTTTCCCGTAGCCGGAGGAAAATCGAGGAGCAACTGCGCACGCGCCAGGGCCTCTGCTGGCGTCGGTGGCAGCGAAACCTGCACGGATCGTGATGCGCTTCAACTTCTGACCATGTCAGAAGGAGCTCTATCACGACCCCGCGGTCGCATGCCGTTTTCACCAGCGCCTCGGCGAGTGGGCAGGTCTTCTACGTCCCGGGAGTGGCGCTCGGGGCTCTTCCCGCGGCGACGCCCGGGATCTTCGGCGTGATTACGCCGTTCGTCGCGCACTGCCTGGGAGGAGCGCGCTGTTGGCGCCGGCGTGGGAGTCTTGGAGGCCCTTGCGTCACCTTCGGGCGGGGCGGCGATGACCCTGGAAGGCTCCGCTCCACCTGCGAAGGGCTTGGCTCCGCCTTTGGATTTGGCGACGTGTGGCCCATTACCAGGCGCACAAACATCGCTGCCTCCCAAACTCCGGCTGCTGGGATGGTGTTGGTGTTCGCGAGCAGCGCCCCAGGTCCTTTCTGCGACCGGTCCGCTGCTCGCCCGCGTCGGGATGGGCTGTCCGGCTTCCGACTGGCCAACCGCCACCGTTGTCTTCTTCTTGGGCGCCATGATGATGAAGAAGCGTCGAACTATCTGCTAAAGCCGATTCTCACAACTGCGCCCCCTACCTGGCGTGCCAGAGATGTCGGTGGGAACGACACCTATGGGATCACAAGAATCCCTATTAAGGTTAGTGGGGCATGGGGTCGTGAGAAGAGCGGATCTAACAGGTAGCACACGGTTCGTTTATCCAGGTTCGGGCCGCGAGGATGCGTAAAACCCTACTCCTGCTTTGGTGGATTGTATATCTGTGTTCTTGAGCTAGCTATGGGGCGTGAGGAGCTCCAAAAAGCCAAATCCTCCTCCTGGTCGCCTCGGGCCTCCTTTTATAGAAAAAGGGGTTGCCACAGTGGCACACAGGAGGTGGAAAGGGTACAGTGATGCGAGGTTATCCCTCGCATTACATGACAAGATGCATTTAATGTGTCTTGCTTAGGTGTCCTTGCTTTATCGGGGACGGGGGAGAAACATGTCTCGTCCGTCGCCGCTCCTTCTTGTGTCGACATGCGCCCTGGCCAGCGACGCCTGCGATGCCACGTAGGTAGGCAGGCAGCTGAGGTGGCGCAGTGGCGGGTCTTTATGAAGATCTACATGCCGCCACGCAGGTTCCTACCCAGCTAGTTGGGTCGGCAGCTGCGTGCATGCGGTGGTGGAGGTTTAGTCGGCGTGGGCCTGATGGTGGCCCTGCAGGTGTCCTCGGTAAGGGCCTTGCCGGGGCCCCGGCAAGGGTCTTGCCGAGGCGCCTGCTGTCATCCCCGGCAAGGCGCTTGCCGGGGGCCTTGTGGTCTTCCTCGGCTGGGATCCCGCCAAGGGTTATCGTCTCCTTAGTGCGTATCTGATCTTGAATGTCTTCATGAAGATCTGCATGCTGCCACGGGGATGTCTCCCGAATCCTTGCCATTTGGGGGCAGTGGACTCAAGGGTGATTTGCTCCGTAGGCGCGGGACGAGTCGCCGCGGCAAGGGTCTTGCCGGGGCTTCTAGAACTGTCTCCCGGCAAGGATCTTGCCGGGGGAGTCCGCTTCGTCCCCTTTGCTCTTCATGGTCTTGGCCTTGGCGTCGTAGTTCTCTTGAGCTTCGGTCTTACCCTGGCTCACCTCCCTTGCCTTGCTTGGTGTGGTGGTGCCCGTGGCTCAGACTGCCCGTGCACAGTTATAGGGGTACAAAAAGGGTACCCCTCTTTTTGTACACCGACATGGTAGAACATCATCATCGTCACCACGCTGTCGTGCTGACGAAACTCTCCCTCAACACTCGGCTGGATCGGAGTTCAAGGGACGTCATCGGGCTGAACATGTGCTTAACCGCGTTGTGCTAACGCTTCCGCTTTCGGTCTACGAGGGTACATGGACACACTCTCCCCCCTCATTGCTATGCATCACCATGATCTTGTGTGTGCGTAGGAAATTTTTGAAATTACTACGTTCCCCAACAGGCCCAACACGAGTCTACAAGAAGAAGGTTCCGTAGTAGACATCAAGCTCTTTATGGTGCCGTTGTCGGGGAGGTGAGTGCTTGAAGGTATATCTTTAGATCTTGCAATTGAATCTTTTAGTTTCTTGTCTTATCTGTCTATAAAAGAAAGCTACAAAAATGGAATTGAGGTTGCCTCATATGCTTCATCTTTCTAATGTCTTTCCTGAAAATGATGGAAAGGGAAATTGTGCTCAGGTGTTAGAAGAAGAAGTCAATAAAATGTTTGGCATTAAATCTTTGAATGATGAGCATGATTGCAACGTCGTTAGTTTAAATTCTTTGAATATTCATGATGCTAATGATATGCAAAGCCACAAGCTTGGGTATGCTATGTTTAATGAAGATGATCTTTTTTGTCCCCCAAGTTTTGATGAGAAATTTTATTATGATGATAGCATGCCTCCTATTTATGATGATTATGTTGATGAAAGTGGATTTGGAGAGGTCATGACTTTATTCAATGATGATTCCACTATTTCGAAAGAGGTTCCAATTGATTGTGAGAACAAAGTTGCTATCTATGATGATTATTGTGATGACATGTATGCTATAAAGAATAATGATTACCATGAAACTTGTCATCATGATTTTAATTTTCAATTGGATTATGCCTCACATGATAGTTATTTTGTTGAATTTGCTCCCACTACTATTCAGGAGAATAAATTTGCTTATTTGGAGAGTAATAAAATTTCTATGCTTGTAGATCATGAAAAGAATGCTTTGTGTGATAGATATATTGTTGAATTCATTCATGATGCTACTGAAAATTATTATGAGAAGGAATATATGCTTGTAGGAGTTGCAATAATAACAAGTTTCCTCTCTGCGTGCTGAAAATCTTGAAGTTATGCTTGTTCTGCCTTCCTATGCTAGTTGATTCTTGTTACCATAAATTGTTTGCTCACAAAATCCCTATGCATAGGAAGTGGGTTAGACTTAAATGTGCTAGTCATATGCTTCATGTTGTTCCCATTATGTTTCAATTCCTATCTTTTATGTGAGCATCATTGAAATCATCATGCCTAGCTAGAAAGACATTAAAGAAAAGCACTTGTTGGGAGGTAATCCAATATTTACCCCTACTATTTTTGTGTGTTAACATGATTAGGCTATTGTATTAATTATGCTTTATAGCTTTTGTTTCAATAAAGTGCCAAGTAAGACCTTTGGGATGGTCTATGGTGATAATTAATTTGATCTTGCCGAAAAACAAAAACTTTTACGCCCAGTAAAATAATTTTCATTTTTTACAGAAGCATGATAAAATCCTGATTTTTTTTGCACAAGATTTATATACAAATTGCCCAGATTGTCCTAAGTTTTCAGAATTTTGGGAGATACAGAAGTATACGAAGTTTCTAGATTGCCCAGATTATACTAACATAGCTTACAAGTTTTCTGTTGAGTTTTGTGTTGTGAAGTTTTCAAGTTTTGGGTGAAGTTTCAATGAACTACGGGATAAGGAGTGGCAAGAGCCTAAGCTTAGGGATTCCCAAGGCACTCCAAGGTAATATTCAAGGACAACCAAGCATCTAATCTTTGGGGATGCCCCGGATGACATCCCCTCTTTTATCTTCAATCCATCGGTAAAATTACTTGAGGCTATATTTTTATTCACCACATGATATGAGTTTTGCTTGGAGCGTCATTTTATCTTATTAGGACTTACTTGCTGTTATTTAGAGTATTGTTTTGCATCTTTTAGTTCAATAAAAAGGTTAAGTGTAGCCTTTACCATGCTTATTTTGCAAGTCTATATATTGTTGTTTTCAAAACAGAAAGTTTTCTATCATTGTCTGGATATTTGTGAATAGTCAGTACATGATAAAATCTCGAATTTTTCACAAAATGAGTAACAACAAATTTTATAAAGTGTGGTATGTTTTCAGAATTTTTGGAGTTAAAGAAGTATGATTCCTCTTGCATTCTTTACAGACTGTTCTGTTTAGACAGATTGCTGTTATGTTTGCATATGTTTGCTTGTTTAATGATTCTATTTGAGGATAGGAGTATTAAATATGTAGAGGCATTTAGTATGCAATGTTAAATAATAATTTTAGTGATTTGCTATAGTAGAGAATGATAAGGTTATTGCATTGATTTATACTAACTTATCTCACGAGTTCTTGTTGAGTTTTGTGTGGATGAAGTTTTTAAGATTTAGGTAAACCATGATATGAGAGGAATCAAGGAGACACAAGAGCTCAAGCTTGGGGATGACCAAGGCATCCCTAATAAATATTCAAGAAGTCTCAAGCATCTAAGCTTGGGGATTCCCCGGTTGGCATCCCACCTTTCTTCTTCAATAATGATCGGTCAGTTTGGTTGAACCTAAGTTTTTGCTCCTTCACATGATATGTGTTGTCCTTGGAATGTCATTTTATTTTGTTTTGCTTGTTGTTTGAATAAAGTACTTAAGATCCAAAATTTTATTTACGAGAGAGAGTCTTCACATAGCTACATAATTATTCATCTACTCAT
Source organism: Triticum dicoccoides (assembly GCF_002162155.2). Taxonomy (NCBI): domain Eukaryota; kingdom Viridiplantae; phylum Streptophyta; class Magnoliopsida; order Poales; family Poaceae; genus Triticum; species Triticum dicoccoides. Next base: position 398,995,212 of record NC_041388.1, on the reverse strand, counting down.
TGATCTTCACTTATATCTTTTTGGAGTAGTTTGTTAGAAGGATATAATAAAAACTTTTATAAAGTGGATTGAATACTGTGATAAATTTGATTCCTTATGATTGTTTTGAGATATAAAGATGGTGATATTAGAGTCATGCTAGTGAGTAATTGTGGATTGGTAGAAATACTTGCGTTGAAGTTTGTGATTCCCGTAGCATGCATGTATGGTCAGCCGTTATGTGATGAAGTCGAAGCATGATTTATTTATTGATTGTCTTCCTTATGAGTGGCGGTCGGGGACGAGAGATGGTCTTTTCCTACCAATCTATCCCCTAGGAGCATGCGTGTAGTACTTTGTTTCGATAGCTAATAGACTTTTGCAATAAGTATGTGAGTTCTTTATGACTAATGTTGAGTCCATGGATTATACGCACTCTCACCCTTCCACCATTGCTAGCCTCTCTAGTACCGCGCAACTTTCGCCGGTGCATTACACCCACCACTTCAAAAAATACACTTTCGTGATGATACGTGTTTGGCACAGCAGGTCGCGTTTTCTATCATGCATGTACATCCATGACGATTTTATGACAGAATCAAGATAGTCATACCTGTGTTGTCGTAGAAGTGTTCCATGACATTACTAAAATTATCATCATGGAAGTGTCCACTTCCATGACGATAAATCATGCGCCATAGAAGTGCTTTCATCAAGGGTGACCGACACGTGGCATCCACCGTAATGGGTCGCCGTTAAGCTATTGGGTTCCGGTTTGGATCCGATAACCCGTTAACAGCGCGGACCAACGGGGACTTTCCACGTGTAAAATTCTGATTGGCCGGCAGATCCACGTGTCGGCCCGGCGTTCGAAAAGTTGTCATCCAGCGAATGGACGGAACGCACCTATGATACGTCAACACGTGTCTCGGCCCAACAGTGGCCCATTTAGGTTAAATGGCCGGGCCTATCAAAATAAGCGGGTCGGCCCATTAGCGGCCTACTTGAGTCATGCCCATTTACAAGCACGACCCATACAAGTTACACAGAATCATCCCATCAAAGGCCCATTCTAGATTTGACAATTTCCATCCCATCGTTAGTTTAAGACCGTTAATGGCCACTACGTCTTTGGGACCAATTACAGCCCGAGCTTCTTTCGACCTGTTGGCAGCCCATCGTCAATTCTAGCACGTTAATGGCCGGGAACATCTTTTGGCCTTTTCTCGGTGCATTCTACAGTTGGGCCAATTCTAGCCCGCTGTGACTTTAGGCATGTCCTTGGCCCATTCGGTAAATGGGCCAACTCCTAGCCCATTTTGTCTCTCGGCCTGTTAACGGCCCACACAATAGTTGGGACTTTGACTTTAGGTCCAAGGTGCCCACGTTCTATAGGGCATCATTTCAGCCCAACGCGACTTTCGGCCTGTTAAAAGCCTAGTTTGCAAACTGGGCCTCCTCTGGCCCATAAAGTAAAAGGGCTGAGACAAAATTGACATGTATTTTGGCCTGCTAGAGGCCCGCGGGCCATTCCATTTATACATCCCTATCGAGCTTTTGGCATGTTAACGGCCTGCTAAGAGTCATTATTACGGTGGGCCACATCATTTGGGATCCACTTAATATTATTTTGATCAGCTCAATTAAGGCCCGCTTTGACTACACATGTTTGTTCATTTGTATGGCGTCCAGGAAATGTTTGGGCGTGTTGGCCCCCATTTCAACTATATAGCATATTCAAGAATTATCCTACCCTATACTATCGCCTCTAAAAAACATACACTATACAATAAAAAGACTAAGGCATAGAAACGTTAAATAATCCTACATTATACAATAAAGAAATTACAACCAAATATACCCACTGGGCATTACAATTCGGCACCAGTGATAATAAAGCGTACACAAACAGCAAATTACATACACTGGACAAATAAAGCTCATACATCATGGACACGCATCAACAGAACTTACCATTTGAACTATAATCTCTTTAGAAAATAGGATTGACCGGATTTAGATAGCACGAATTTCAATCTGCAAAATCTACAGTTCCTTCGTGGTTACCTCAGTGTCTTGTTTCATTTTTTTGACTCTTGCATCTAATACCAGCAAGTCCAGTCTCAACTTATTGATTGTACGTTGAGAATCATGTACACATTGTCTTGCCACCTCTAGTTGATGCTCGAGAACATCAACACATTTCAATTCCAATCCATAATCATTTGGTAACGGCCATGCTACACTGCTCACAGATCTTTGTGTTGATGTCACTTCATCCTGAAATGTTTCTGTAAGTACACATGACAAGGGCCAAAATATAGTTACAACAGTGAAGCAAGCAAGACAGACTATTTTGTACATGGCAAAACATGACTAACAATAATGTTACACGTCATGAAGCATAAACAGGTGATATTTTAAAAATTATAAAAATGGTAGTATGTGCAGCCCGCATACAGAAATCTCTCTTAGCTCACCAGAGGAGCATGATGTTGGGGCCAAATCCAAAATACAGACAAGTTACAAATTTAGACAACACGTTGCATATAAGTAAGCAAGCAGTTGGTCATTCTGTAGCTCAATTAAAGTCTAAGGGAGCATAATGAACATCAGAGGGATTCATACAAACCTACTACAGCAAGCAAAACTATGCAATCATTAGCCTAGTATAAACTAGATTGTGAGCCTCATGCAGTAATGGTTGGTTAATAGACTTCAAAGTTTCAGGCACACTTCGCCAGAGTAATTAAATGGTAAGGACTTTAATTATGTCAACTAATAGTTATACAAGTACCCAACATCAGGCATCATTGTTTGGGAATCTCATTAACTGAGGACAAATAAAGCAATTGAAAAGAGCAAATTAACTATGCCTGAAGCAAAAAAGAAATTGAACTGTTGAGTTTTATACAGTGACTTACCTTAACTGGTTGAACAGGCTCAGCGCTGCTCCTACTTCTCTTGCAAGGCCCCTTCCTACCATCTTGTACTTGGAAATCCTCAATCTTATCTTCATTGCACCCCCTCTACAAGGTGACACAAACTAGTTACTCATCTCCTTGGAAGATAAATATGCATACTTTCCAATCTGTGAACAACACAAAAGGATGAGATTATAACAAAACAACAACACATAATGAAACATGCCACATCTCCTGCGCTTGCACAGAATGAAATGAGCATTTACTATGTGTGCACTATGTAAAAACTAGGCATACCTTCGAACTGGATCTCTAGGTACTCTTGGAGAGCCTGCTTTAGTGTACAGCCAAACCTTTATGTCACCTATGAGTTAGACAATCCCCCACTATAGCATCCCTTAGTGCTTAAACCATTGACAAGCTCTGATAGAGTGTTAGGTTAAGAACAAGAAATAATCAAAGCAAACAGTCCTAGTATGGCTGGCTAATGCAAACAAGCAATTGAACAGATGTGTGAGCAAATCTTACATATCAAGAAAAGAAGCAAAGAAGGAGGCTTAAAGACCATCACTTGACTGACCAGATTTAAGGGGCATTTAAACATCATGTGCAACGTATGAACTAACATAAACATTGCATATTCCGGATTCTACAATGGAATGCACATGTATTAGGTTATGCCATGTATGATGATGCCTAAATGTACACTATAGCAGGCAGGAGTGATTTATCATTGCGCACACAATTGAATTGCAGGTTAAGGGCTAGTTATATTCTGCCTTTTCAGAGCTTATTGTCAAAATAATCCATAAAAATGTAAAGAAGTCATTTTTGAGTTATGGGCTTGGGCTTAACTTATTTCGCTTTGGAGGGGGTGTTTCGGGTAGAAGCTCAATAAAAATTGAAGGGAAGGGGAATAGTGAAATGACTCTATTGCTTGCCTATATTACACTCAAAATGCAACTGCTCATGCCCGCGTCACACCTGACCCTCAAGTAAAAACAAACACGCAAGCGTTCATTGCCCTACCCGCTTGCATCTCCTCTCCCCTTTCCCTCTACCTCGATCCCCTGCCTACAGCGCTAGGGTTCCTCCAGCGAGTCATTGCCACTAGTCCCATCTGGTCTGGTCCTCGACGATGCTCTATCTAGCTAGGCTACATGGCCGGCGGGTAGGGCCAAATCTCCCTGGCTGCTCCTCCCTCTGGCGTCGCCCCTCATTCTCATGGTCTCCAGCAGCTGCTCCACAGTGGTCCGTCCAACGCACTACTCCGGCGGGCGTCGCACAACTACGACTAATGCCACACTGCGGCAAAAGGCACCTTGTCCCCCCTCCCCTCCTCCTAGGTCATGGCCTTGAGGTGCTGTTGAAGGATGAGCTCATCCAACAAGGTGAGGATCTCCTCTGATTTTTTGCCAAATTTTCATTCTGACCTCCTATATGATGAATTGCTATGAGCTGCTTCTGCTGCTGCTATATGATGCATTGCTATGAGATGCTCCTACTGCTGCTATATGATGAATTGCTATGAGCTGTTGATGCTATATGATGAATTGCTATGAGTTGCTGCTGCTATATGATGAGTTGCTATAAGTTGCTCCTGCCGCTGCTATATGATAAATTGCTATGAGTTGCTCCTGCTGCTGCTATATGATGAATTGCTATGAGCTGCTCCTGTAGCTGCTATATAATGAATTGCTATGAGCTGCTGCTGGTATATGATGAATTGCACATTGCTGTTGTTGTATGATGAGTTGCTATGAGATGTTGCTGCTATATGATGCTTTCAGGTGGTGCAGCTATATAAAATAACCATCCACTTGGACATCGAATTTCAATGAATAATTGTTCTTCATTTAAATGTGGGTCATGTGTTCTTCGCTTAAATTAGGCAATGGGATATCTATGAAAGACATTGACCAAAGTAGATTGTGCCAAGTAGATGGTATCTTTGTATTTGCAATTTGAACAAATAGTGATGGTCTGTTTTCCTATCATATTAATTACTGCACTGGGTTCAATTTGTGATGTTTGCAAGTCAAATTAATTTTCACATGGGCAGCAAAATGACAAAATATAATGCAATCTAGACTTTTCACTGATCATACCAAAGATAAGCTGAAAAGGAAGGCAATGAAAAGAACTGGTTGGCTTATTACCTAGACCTTATATTCACAGGTGCTTATTTTCTTAGGATAACTCATAATAATTGTCCCTAAGAAACTTGGCCAATAGAACTGACATAGAAATAACATGTCACGATGATTGCAATGGAGGAGTGACCTACCATAGCACACTATATAGGCTCACCGCTGCCTCTCCTTTTTGTGATGTTCCATGAAATTGCCACATACATCTTGTACTTTTTCATTGTGTAACCCTATCTGCAAGTTGACACGGCTAATTTCAGACATCTCTACATGATAATACATTTCATACCCGTTGCACATATTTAAACCACCAATTAACGATTGTGTGCGTAGCATAAACTAGCCATGACTTTGTGTGCTGGACTAGTAGGCACTCCGAGGGAGCCTAATGTAGTGCACTGGAATTCCTACATGCCACCTACGATTTTGTGTAATGTACTACCTCTGTTCCTAAATATATGTCTTTGTAGAGATTCAAGTATGGACCACATACAGATGTATATATATGCATTTTCGAGTGTAGATTCACTCATTTTGCTCTGTATGTAGCCTATAGTGAATCTCTAGAAAGAATTATATTTAGGAACGGAGTTACGAGGTAGTATCATGTATGGCATCTACATATCTAATTTAGCAGCTAGTAGTAGAAATCATTGTCTACATAAAGGGACTACAGGTCGAAAATCCTAGCAAAGCACGCTGGAGGCACACAACAATACAAGAGAGAGACGCACTTACAAGATCATAGCAATGCCTCGGTCCAGGATCTTGGTTGGCCAAGCTGTTAGATCTAGAAGAAAAATCGTCCTTGTAGTTTTCGCCAGCTGCATAACATGTAACAGCAACCTATTAGTATATTTGAAGTACATCGGGCAGGTGATGCTGGACGGGTTTAAAGGAGACAAGTACCTAGGGCGTGGCGGGTGATTGGCATCATGCCAGACGGTGGGAATCAAGTTAGAAACGTCCAGGGTGATGACGCTATGCTGGCTGTCAGGGTATGGTAAGGAGATCTAGAACCGTTGAGTAGGGTGTTTGTGGAGCGGCTCCGATAGGGTGGACTACGGTGTGGGTGAAGTGGATCTGTGGTCGTGGACGAGGGCGTTGGCGAAGCTGCTCTGGTGGTTGGGTTCAGGATGGTGTCGACGATGCAGATTTGCAGCCGTGGACGGGGCGTCAGAAGCTGCTCTGGTAGGTTGGATGAGGGTGCGACGAAGCGGATTTGAGGTTGTGGACTTGTGAGTTGGCAAAGCGGCCCCGATAGGATTGAGAGTGGTATAGGCGAAGCTACTCTGGTAGGGTTGATGATGGTGTCGGCGAACCGGCTCCGGTAGGGTTGAGGAAGGTGGTGGCGAAGAGGATCAGAGGCCATCGACGAGGGCGGCGATGGGGTAGCTCCGGGGGTGTGTGGACGAAGCGTCTCCGGTGGGGAGTATGAAGGAGCCGCTGCAGATGCGCTGCGGTTGACGATAGTACTGACGAAGCAGATCTGGCGCCATGGACAAGGCCGACACTGAATGGGCTCTAGTACAGCGATGGATGAGTAGTCTACTTGTTTCTAGGGGAGGTGGGAGGGGTCGATGCGGCCGCAGAAGCAGATCCAGTGAGGTGGACGCCTCTGGCAGTTAATGGGCTCTGGTACGCTGGTGGATGAGCAGTCTAGGGTTTCGAGAGGGGAGGGGTACAAAGGCCGATGAAGTACAGACGGCGTGATGTAAGATGCTCTGGTGCTGTGGAGTTAGTCGTTTTTGCGGAGGCGAGAGGAAATGGGGGTGTCGTGTGGTGGGGGGAACTGGAAGTTACCAAAGCAGCCCTGACCTATTATGTCGATGATGGCGGTATTGTAACTGTTGTTCTCCGTGCACCAAGGACGAAAGGGGAATTTCAAATGCTAAAGACTAGGTGGCGGAAATTTTAGAAGGAGGCGGGAGATTTTGATGCCCATGGGATCGTTCGTATCCAGTTTCAACTAATTTTGGACCGTGCTAGCGGGAAGGTCATGCGAGATTGTGTACACGGGGCACGCGTCAGCAGTTAATAACTGGTGTGAAGTCCACCCCAGAAAAAAGACAATAACTCAGGATGATGCACCGATAGCTTGGACGTTCACACGGGCGCGACCAATCGTACGGGTGTAGAGGCGTGTTCACAAAAAAAGGATCAAACGCTCAGCCTATGTATTTCTCGTGTAAATAGATAATTTAGTGCCATTGGTTATTTACTTTAAACATAATGCATTGACGTGTTAGTGTAGAGGCGCACAAAAAGAAATGGATATTGTAGTCCCATAAAAGAAATGGATATTGTAGCCCGCTACTTAAAAGTGTTACCTCATATGATTACATGGCCTCCATTTCATAAATTGCATACCCGTTGAATTCATATATGAATATTACATATATTACTTCATAATAGAATCTTAAATCATCCAAGACTAAAGAATTTGAATGCAAGACTAACAATGGTGCATGTACATGATAGCTACATTGGTTGTTTGAAGAAACATCACTGTAACTTTGCCATGCATAATTGAAAGGTTTATTTAGAAAGAAAAAATGTGATATGTGAGTGTCTAATCTTTATAGCGTTGAATCGATATTGTACCTTTGGCTACGATACGAAGTAGATATTGATTTATGTTCAAGCGATGCACGTCCACGATCGCTAGATAGTGATACGTGAATGAATTGTGCAATCTCTCTCACATGCATACATATATTATTTCCCCGTGGGCATCGAAATCACACACACACACTTTGTGTATTTCTCTCCCTCGATCAAGGTTAGAATTCGTCTTTCTACCCCGTCCTACAAGTCTCTCACACAGAAACGCACACGCTCTCTCTGTCGAAAACGCCCACCCCTTTAATTCCGCCCACCCACAGCCACTAATGTCTCAAAGTATAATTATGTCTCTCACACATATGCCTAAGGTTAACTCGAGTTCCGGAACCATATGAATACATACAATGGGATTCCAGCCGAGCACCTTTTGTTTTGAGATTTCGGTCTCTCTCTCACACACACACACACGCGTGCGCGCGTGTAGAGATTGTTTCTCGCTTCATTTTTTTGGCACTTGCAAGCACACCGTTTGTTTATCTCCGCGATGCTTTAAGTATGCCTCACACACATGCTATCTACCTATCCCTTAATATAGATATATGTCACACAGACTCCTTCTTCCTACTAGCAAGATGCCCATGCGTTGAACGAAACATCAAGATGCATTTTTATGAGTAGTGTATCTTATGGGAGAAAAGGATGAACAAGGGAAGGCCTTATTTGCAAATGTGGAGAGGGGTGTGGGTATCTTTTTGCAGAATTGCCATAGTTTCCTTCCTATCCGTCAGATATAAACCGGATGGCCTATATTGCAGGATGGCAGGCACACCATCATCACCAACTCTGTTTTTATAAGAGTAGAGATATCTAAGTGTCACTGCCCCCCCACACCCACAGACACACACTTCCCGACACCTAAGGAGAAGGGTGATAGCTCGATCTTGATACTAATCTATCAACTGGCTTTTCTCTCAAACACACATACACACACACAACCCGACACCGAAGGAGTAGGGTGGCACCTCGATCTTGATAGTAATCTATCTACTGCTTCTCTCTCAAACACATACACGCACACACGCTAGTTGTGCCTCTGTGCCTACCGCGCACACTCCCGATACGTCTTTCTCTCCCTCCCACCCCCCTCCCCATCCCCCACCCCAACAATGACAGCAGAACGGTGACAACCCGATCTGATCTTAATCTGTCAATTGGTTTTTCTCTCAAACATTGTGTCTCTGTGCCTCGCTCAGACACACTCGATACGTCTTTCTCTCCGTAGCTCCCTCGATATGTGGACTTCTCGCACACGCATAGTGACGATGACGCTGAACCCAGTGTGCCTTGTTTTTACTGGCCTCATGTGATAGTTTTCACCCTGTTTTCTGTTAATTAACAAGGCAAACTTTTATTTGTTACTACTAGTGAATCTGAAATCATTCGGGGCAGACATAAAATATATCACTTCAACCCAATTATCACAGTAACTATTTTAAAAGAAACTAGCTAGATGCCCGTGCATTGCACGGAACATCCAGATGCATTTCTATGAGTAGTTTATCTTGTGAGAGAAAAGGATGAATCAGGGAAGGCCTTATTTGAAAACATGGAGAGGGGCGTGGGTATCTTTTTGCAAAATTGTCATAGTTTCCTTCCTATCCGTTGGATATAAATCCGATGGCCTATATTGCAGGGTGGCACGCACACCATCATCACCAACTCTGTTTTCTACTCCCTCCGTTCCTAAATATTTGTCTTCTTAGAGATTTCAACACATGACTACGTACGAAGAAAAATGAGTGAATCTACACTCTAAAATATATCCACATACACATCTGTATGTGGTAGTCCATTTGAAATATTAAAAAGACAAATATTTAGAAACGGAGGGAGTATAATAGTAGACATGGAGATATATCTCCAGCATGGTCCACAACAAAAATGTGCTGGACTGGTTAGCGCCGGATGCTCGCAACACGATGACCTGAGTTTGAATTATGTCTTTAACTTTATATTTTTATAGTATATATTACTTATTTAATATATATTGGTTTCACTATTGTATTGACAGTAGAACCTGCAGAGTACTTAGAATACAAGATTAAGGATGGACTTGTTTCTTTTTAACTTTTTGTACGAAGCTGTAGCCACCCTGCAAGTCATGTGTACACTGTACATGCAATTAACTTTTTATAGAGGGAGAATCATACACGCAATTAACTCAAATGGATTGGATGTGACTCTATTATTTCTAGCTTAGGAGCATCTCCAACTGCAGCCGGCAAATTTCCTCCCGCTTCCTTCTGCGGAGGATGACATCAAACACCAGCGACATACATTTTCAGAACTCTAACCAACTAGATGAACTTCGTGCAAACACGGACTGATTTCATATAAGCATGAAGGATTTCGTATAAAAAAGTCGGATCTTCATATAAAGATGATGGATTTCATTACATTTACATGAACTAAGCGGTGATAATCCGTCTCTCTTGGTATAATTAATACTCCCTCCATCCGGAAATACTTGTCCTAGAAATGGATGTATCTAGACTTATTTTAGTTATAGATACATCCAATTTATCCATTCTTAGAACAAATATTTCCTGTCAGCCGGAGAGGGAGTACCTAATCTAAATGGCCGCATGCGGATCCCTTTGTCTTCCTCATGTCCGGCAGACACTTGCGGGGTCGACGAAGGTCCTCGGAAGAGATGAAGCAACAAAGAAACCACCTGAATGCGCAGTCGTCACCTCGGTGGTGGCCTTCATGGGACCCAAGTGGTGGCGGCCTCCCATGTTCTACTTCTCCTCGATGATGGCGGCGGACACGGAGAAGCTGGCCACCGACTTGTCGCTCTCCACGCACCCGACTTCTGTCTCTACCTGCATGGCGCTGCCGCAGGTACGGGAGGCACACACACACAGACATGGGAGGTGCGGCCACCACAAACACTGGTGGTGCAGTACGACGCGGCAGCGATGACGCCCGTACCGGCGTGCTCGCCGCCATGCCGGTGTTGAGCAACTCGCCACTCCTCATTGAGATGAACTGGAGCGGCGAGTTGCTGAACCACGCGCCGGTTTGGGGTGGCAACTGGCTCCGTCGGGCCAAGCGAGGTTGGTGAAGCACTGAGCGGCCTCGCCCATATCCGGAGGGCTCGGCGGGCCACCCAGTCAGGTAGTATGCCGGAGAACGGCTCCTCGGAAGCCATTGGAAGAGTGGAGAAAATGGTGAAGGAGGAGATGGGGGAGCGGCGAAGGGGTGCGATTCTTGTCTGTTGTCTGTCTGGCATCTTTTAAATAGAGGGCAGATGATAGGAGCTTGGCTGGCGTCTGGCCTCATTTAAACTGAGGGCGGACGGGAGGATCTCGGTCGGCGTTGCGTTTAATTCCGGCCTGCTCATGAATGGGCGTGTGGCCGGAGTAGGTTTCTTGGTTTGCATGCGGGTTTAATGGAGGGGTTTGATGGAGGCGAGGAGGCATGTTCAGCCGGACGTGCAGCGGGCGGCGCAATACTATTCGATTTGACAGTGGGCGGTGCAGTTCTCATAACGGCTTTAATGCAGACGAGGGAGGGGGTAGCGGTTCCCGGAATGTTGAACAGCCAATGATGCATCCTCCTTCAATTAGCATCATGAATGCATGACGGAAGTAATGGGAGGAGGACCGGAAAAAGAGGTTGCACGATGTGAATGCAACGCTGTTTGCACTCATATAAAGGTGCCCCTCCATTCCAATGCATCTACCACATCATACGCACCTAAGTATTTGCCTAAGCACCTACACTAAGAGAAAAAGTGCTCACTCCAGACCCATGGCGGCGATGCGCGCGAGCAGGCAGCGGCTATACCAGATGGTCCACGACGCCGGCCTACGGCATGGCACCGAGGATCGTCTCCAGACAGTGTTGGCGACCGGCTGGTGGATGGCCGCCGTCGATGCCAACTACGACTCTCAGTTGGACCAGATGATCGTTGCCACCACCAACAAGTTCACCGTCCTCAAGAAGCTCGCGGACGACATCGCCGTACTCCTCCAGCCCGCGCGCCCGGGCTCCTCATTGCCTGCCACCCTAATCGGCCTCCATGGCCGGAACCTCTTTCAAGCACTGGTGGCCCTGCGACTGCCCGCCGACACCATGAAGAATGTCCATCTGGAGGTCGCGCTCGCCACAAGGCGCCTTGCCCTGCAAGAATTCATCGACCTACACATCCACGTGTACGAGCAAATCATGTACATAGGTATCTACAAGGCCAGTGAGGACGCTACTACATTGGCCTTCCTCAACCGGCTGGAAGCCTTGGATGCCTTTGCTAAGAAGCACCTTGACCTCGCCACAAAAGCCGCCGCTCCTTAGCCGCCAGTCGGTGGCCCGGCGCACTAAGTTGAGGAGGAGGAGGTCGTACATTGATGGATGCATCTTTATTCTTGCCTCCTGTAACCACCACTGCGATCGCATCATCGTGGCCTTAATTCTTATTGTGCTATTGCATTCTCGTTCCAGTCAATACCGACATGTACGATCCATTTGCTTAATTATATGCATCACTGTAACTAGTACTCCACCCATCAATTTTATAAGTTGTGCTTACCTTTTCCATCAACTTCGTGCAACGCACGGGCATCTTGCTAGAAACACTAGAACATGTCGGACGGCATGTGACCAAACCAATGATGCGCCAACCTAGCTACTACGTACCCTGCTTATCTGGTGGAAATAGACCCACCCTAGCATTTCCAATCGTTATTTCTACCTATCGATCGTGCCAAGGAGCAGAACCAAATGTTACAATTTATACGTGTTTCTCTACTCCTACTCCTATAAAGACTCAGTTGGTGATGGTGGTGTGTCTGCCATCCATCGTTTCTAACCATTAGATCTGCATCTAACGATTGTGAGGTAAGTTGTGGCATTTTTGCAACAATAACCCAATTTTGTGCTCCAATTTGCAGAAACTCCTTATTATCTTGAAAGCAACCACATCCCTCCCTCACCTCATCAAAACAACCTGAGAAATATATTTTGAGTGAAAAGCAATATATTTTTAGTGGTATATATGTATATCAAAATAAGAGTGACTTCTTTCAAGTTTGTGAACAAGTACTACTATTCTACTACTTTGGATCCGTCGCAACGCACGGGCACATTGCTAGTAAAAGGAAAAAGGCATGTTCCATTCGCGTCGCACCCCCACACGCCCGGGAATCGGGAGTACTCCATGGCCCGTCCGGCACACCACATAGCTAGGGAAGGTGTGTTGCCTAGCATTTTCACTTTCATGTGGGACCGCCGTTGAGCAAACCGACTTTGGCAATCTGCACCCGACCCGCCGCCGGGTTGGAAAACAAAAACGAGGGGAAGATCTAGCTATAGCACGGAAGCCAAGAAATTTGGTGTCAGATGGGGCTCGTTGATAGAGTAGGGGCATTCCGTACTACTACTCCTACTAGTATGAAGTTTGTACTACAACTAGTACTACCTCTATACAACTAGGTACGTGCACGTCACAACATCGTAGGAACAAAAAACGGGAAGATCTTGTTTTGGGTGGTTTATCTTTTTTCAATCAACGTAGTATGAATAATACGATCTGGGAGGCACCCATGAAGCTTATGTGGCTTGGTTGCCTGGCTACGAAACGTTAGAGAAAAGTAAATAGATAATGTGTTTAGAGTGCACTCCACTAAATAGATATACTTTGGATCCATTGCAATGCACGGGCCGACACATTGGTAGTAGTAAGAAACAAATTTCGGGTTTGGCACGAGCTCGTAATGCGGGAGCACCACAAGGCCTGCCGCAGGAGTTACATTTCCCTCTTAGGGCCCACGGGACCGAGCTTCAGTGGCTTGGTGCATCGGCCTATGAGTCAATGATATGTGGACCTTAAATGCGGCTGGCCCACATGTCATTCTCATGGTGGTGGCGCGGTTCGCGACTCACTCGTTCGAGATGAACCGGCTGGTGGTGGCGTGGTTGTGGCGAGGGTGCCACAGCTGGGCGTCGGGGCATTACGAGGCGTAGATGGCCACACCGGCGGGTACCACCTATAGTATAGAAGTACTCCAGCTGATGATTGATGCCCGGGACAAAATGTGTCACAACCGCTAGATGAAAATTCGATGGTGCGGGAGTACGGATCGGAGCACAAGAGCGGAGCAGGGAAATCGCGTCCAATCGGGTGTGGCTGTGGTAGAAGGTTGATGGTCACCGTAGTTCAGTTGGCCCGCATGTCATGCACACAAAGGTAGAGGAGCGGTGGAGCCGAGAGGGATGAGGCGCACGTCGGGGGACGTTGTGTCGTGGGTTGGAGCGGCGTCGTGGAAATCACATGTGGGTGTGGCAGTGGTAGAAACAAGAAACGTGATGGTCGTCTTGGTTACAAGCTGTCATGTCTGCTCACACATGCATTGCATACTGCTCACTGCAAGGAGCAATAGTAGAGAAAACTTGTTCCAAAGATACCATTTTTCTGATAAAATTCTTGACATATCATTAGTTTTTACACATGGGATTACTCCTGCAAGGGTCAATCACAACATGTGTTTTGTAAAAAAATACATCTTGATGTTCCCTACAATGCACGGGCATCTTGCTAGTTATAGAAGAAGCCCACACGGGCATCTTGCTGCAGCGTGTGCCACCAAACCAAACTCAATTTTTTTCAGACGGTTAGGTGCACCGGATGCCGTGCCAAGCTACAAAATGTGAAAATAGCTCCAATTTTTTAAAAGATGTTATCTTCAAACCAGCCACACCCATCCCTCACCTCATCAAAATAGCCCGAGGAATATATTTTGAGTGAAGCATGATTTATTTTTATTGATATATGTATATCAAAACTAGTGTTTATATTTCAAGACCGGGAACAAGTATTATTCTACTACTTTGGATCCATTGCAACGCACGGGCCAGCACATTGGTAGTAGTAGTCTTTATCTCTATCTCTACTCTACTCTTATAAAAAACATAGTTGTTGATGATGGTGTGCCTGCCATCCTGCAGTATAGGCCGTCCGATTTATATCTAACGGATAGGAAGGAAACTGTCACAATTTTGCAAAAAGATACCCACACCCCTCTCCACATTTGCAAATCAGGCCTTCCCTCGTTCATCCTTTTCTCCCACAAGATAAACTACTCATACAAATGCATCTTGATGTTCCGTGCAACGCACGGGCATCTTGCTAGTCTACTACTCTCTTATATCTTATAAAAAGTAGAGTTGGTGATGATGGTGTGCCTGCCATCCTGCAATATAGGTCGTCCAATTTATATCTGACGGATAGGAAGAAAACTATGGCAATTTTGCAAAAAGATACCTACACCCCTCTCTACATTTGCAAATAAGTCCTTCCCTCGTTCATCCTTTTCTCTCACAAGATAAACTACTCATACAAATGCATCTTGATGTTCTGTGTAACGCACGAGGATGTTTCCTTGGGGGTCTCTCCAGTGCGGCGTGGCCGTAGTTGCAAGTTGACGCCCCTTGAGATGCCGACGTTGAGGGGCACTCGGATTTTGTCCGATGAGTAGGTAAGATGAGTTTGATCACGTAGTAAATGCATTCTAAAGACTACTTCCGTGTCCATTTCCTAATTCTCCCCCTGCCCACTGTTTCACAGGTTAGGCTCGGTGCGAGTGGAGATTGGCTTGCATATGTATGGGACGGTACCAACATCAATTTGCAAAACATTTAAAATGGTGACACCGTTCTTGTAGAAGCTTTGTCCAACATTGGGATCAGCCATGCAATGGGCCACCGCCTGAATTGGTACGATGGAACCACGGTGAGATTGAAGTAGAAATCATGGAAGGCCCGATAAGGTCGTTCGCCAACCAAAATTACACTCTCATCGCGGTGTTCGACATCGTGATTGCTTTCAGGAACCTTGCACATGGCGTTCAAAGGTGGACCATGTTGTGTGTGGCCGATTTGTTGCCGTATGAGTACGAAGACGTTGTGCTCCTTTCTAACCGCATCTTCGCGGTGACAAACCAGGGGACTTGTTTTGTATGGGACACATCCTACGGTATACTCCCTCTCTTTCAATTTATTTTTTTTGAATTTTTTTGTTTTATAAGTTTCAAATTCAAATTTAGAGCTCCCCATCAGATGTTGAGATTACAATGTCCATCAAATCATTGCGTGCATGTATAGTAAATAAACAAATCTCGAGTTTGGCACGAGTTCGTGCAGCAGTAGCACCACAAGGCCTGGCGCAGGAGTTACATTCCCCTCTCGGGGCCCTCGGGACTGAGCTTCAGCGCCTTACTACACCTGCCTTTGAGTCAATAACACATGGACCCGATAGGTGGCTGGTCCACATGTAATGCTCCCGAAGGCAGAGGGGCAGTGGGGCTGAGAGGGGTGAGCCGCAGGTCGGGGGACATGTGGTGTCATGGGTTCGAGCGACATCGTGGGAATTGCGTGTGGCTGTGGTAGAAACTTGATGCTTACCGCATTTTAGGTGGCCCACATGTCATGCACACAAAGGCAGAGGGGCGGTGTAGCCGAGAGGGGTGAGGCGCACATCGGGGAACGTGGTGCCGTGGGTTGGAGCGGCGTCGTGGGAATCGCGAGTGGTAGTGGATGAAACGTGATGGTCGTCGTAGTTGTACTTCCATGGACAAGTTGTCGTGTCTACGGACACATGCATTGCATACCGATCACTGGAAGGAGTAGTAGAGAAAGTTAGGCGGATAAATAGTTCCTTATAGTCAAGCGGACCCATACTTCTACTTGTTCCAAAGACATGCACACCATCGAAATAGTCCATCTATATCAGTATACACAGAGAGGGAATAATTTTTTTACAACAGAGGAAATAGTTCATCCATCCATAATGCCCTGCTGCTGGTGTATCTTCTTCTTCTTCTTCTTCTTCTTCTTCTTCTTCTAATTTTCTGTGGGAGACGGCTTCGCAACAAGCTCTATGGACCTTGCAGCTATCTCAAAACTCACATGGGCATCGAGGGCAGCATATTTTATCCGCTCATACGTCAAGGGAAAATTCTCCCATCCAGACGACCTTAATGCCAGCGTCTCGTCACCCTTCAGAAGATTTTTCCCGAGCACAAAATTTGCTACGTCGAATAAGGATGGTGTCGGTTTATCATAGTCTTCTACATGAATTTTTATTTTGGTTTGTACGTCAGCGATGCTTTTCAAATCAAGGTTGTACGGCTCCAACTTCTGTTTGTCCCCTGCGATGGCTGCCCCACAGAAGTATATGTCCTCCTGAGACAAGAAATCGTGAATCTCACCTGGTATGAAGGGCTCGTGTATGATGTGGTACACCAAAACATCATCTTCGAGGCACAGCTGAAGGACGGCGGCGCGTTGGATCTTCCCAGTGGCACACTCCGTGTACTCTGCGTCGAGACCGATGACCTTCATCTCCACCTTTTGGAGGGAGTTGGATACATTGTTGATCCACTTCCGAACAACCCTTGGGTGGTCGGTGACTGTGGCAACTATGCTCAATGAGCACTAGGACATGTTAGACGCTAAAAACCTGCATCTGGATCTCTTTCGCCATTTGGAACCGCTGGACCGGAGGGCTATGGTTTGGAGAATTAGGATTAGATGGCTAGTCTAACTGAATAAGATGATTATTTTAAGGGGGTTTCGGAATTACTCCAGGATGATGTGAAGAGGTTAAAACAATGTGAATGTAGTGTGGTTTGGATGCAAATGAAGATGAAAGAGAGGTGAAGAAGCCGAGGAAAATCGATTCCCGATGGAGAAGTAAATGGGAGAAGTGGCCTGCAGGAAGTTGATTAGACGGCTAGGTAGACTAAATGAAAAGGCTATGCGGGTAGTGTCGGTGTCAAAACCGGCCGATCTCGGGTAGGGGTCCTGAACTGTGCGTTTGAGGATCGAAGGTAACAGGAGACAAAGGGAACATAATGTTTACCCGGGTTCAAGCCCTCTTAATGGAGGTAAAACCCTACTTCCCGCTTGATTGACTTCGACGAGTATAGGGGTTACAAGAGTTGATCTACCTCGAGATCGTAATGGCTAAGCCCTAGCCGTCTAGCCTATAGGAATTCTGATTGTCTCTACGGACTAAACCCTCCGGATTATATAAATACCGGAGGGGCCTAAGGTTGTACATAGTCGGTTTACAGAATTAGGAATCTATACATCCGGACGCCAATCTTGTCACCCACGCAAAGGAGAATCCCATCCGGACACAGGGGAAGGCCTTCTACTCTTTATCTTTCACGGCCCATCAGTCCGGCCCATAACACACGGGCCGGACACCCGAGGACACCTTAATCCAGGACTCCCTCAGTAGCCCCCGAACTAGCCTTCAACGACGAGTAGTATCCAGATTATGTCTTCGGCTTTGCAAGACGGGTTCTTCATTATACTTCGTATCAATGTCAGTCCGGCCATGACCTTGATGTTCCTGCCTCTTACGCTTCCTCCCTATTGTCGCTTCAATTTCCGCGCGCTAAGTGAATACGAACGGTCCATGCTTTTTTGCAAACAGGCCCCACCATGCTCAGACGACATCTATATAAGGGGTTGTAGATCCCCCAATGCCATCCCACAACGCGCAAAAAGGAAAAGTGCCAAGTTTAGCCATGAATAGAGCCCTCCATTATGGCTAGTGCCCCAAGCTCCTCTTCGCGCCCCATGGCCCTCAAGAGGGTGATTAGCAGAGTTGCTCCGTGCCTCATCTTCAGCCGAGCTGACTCCAGACGTAGGGCTATCTTCCCCTCGTGGATCTAGTCTCTGTTCGAGCGGGATTGGCCTCAATCAGCAACGACGTGATGGCTGAGAACTTCCCCAACCCCAATAAGGAGGAGAGGGTGTGTTTCATCCCATTCCTGTTGCGGGGCCTAGGTTTTCCAATCCATCCCTTTCTCATGGGGTTATTGGAATTTTACGGCATCCAACTACACAACCTCACCCGAGGTTCGATTCTGCATATCTCAGGTTTCGTTGCCCTCTGCAAGCTATTCTTAGGCATCGAGGCCCATTTTGAATTATGGAAGAAGTTCTTTTGCCTCGTTCCCCGCCATCGAGGAGGTTCCATATTTGAAGTGGGCGGTGCCGAAGTATGGCGTATAGCCGGATCCGGATACCTTAGTGGAGAGAGAGGGCCGGCCAAGGCAGGGCCGCGCGCCCCCTCCCCTCTAGTCCGAATTGGACTAGGGAAGGGGGGGGCGCCCCCCTTTCCTTCTCTTCTCTCCCTCTCCTTCCTTCCCCCTTCATCCTCCTAGTTGGACTAGGAAAGGGGAGTCCTACTCCTACTAGGAGGAGGACTCCTCCCCTCCTTGGCGTGCCCCAAGGGCCGGCCGACCTCCCCCTTGCTCCTTTATATACGGGGGCAGGGGGGCACCCTAGGGCACACAAGTTGATCATTGATCCCTTAGCCATGTGCGGTGCCCCCTCCACCATAATCCACCTTGGTCATATCGTCGTAGTGCTTAGGAGAAGCCCTGCGCCGGCAGCTTCATCATCACCGTCATCACGTCGTCGTGCTGACGAAGCTCTCCCTTGACACTCAGCTGCATCGAGAGTTCGTGGGACGTCACCGAGCTGAACGTGTGCAGATCGCGGAGGTGCCGTACTTTCGGTACTAGGATCGGTCGGATCTTGAAGACGTACGACTACATCAACCGCGTTGTCATAATGCTTCCGCTTACGGTCTACGAGGGTACGTGGACAACACTCTTCCCCTCTCGTTGCTATGCATCACCATGATCTTGCGTGTGCGTAGGAAAATTTTGAAATTATTGCGTTCCCAACATGTAGCGGTTGTGCGGCGGGGCGACACCGGCTTGTCCTTCACACGGCGGAGATGCTAAGGGGATGTCGGATCCTGCTTCACATGGCCACCAATTTGGAGCCCGCGGTTGCGTGGTAGGGACACCGGCTCGTCCTTCACCTGTCGCAGTGGGGATGCCGACTCCCGCTTACGTGCGCTGGCGATGGCGGCGCCGGGCCCATGTGATGGAGGGAAAACCCCGTCATGATCTCCATCTGACAAACGAATTCTTCGTCCGTCGAAGCCGCCTCCGAGAGAAGATGGGGCCTCTGTTGTGGTTGGTCCTCCTCGTCGCTAGAGGAGCCCGCCGTCGTGGATGCAGATGGTCCCGCAGAGCAAGGTCGGCGGCACCACCATCCGCCTGAAGAGAAACTTCTACCGGCGCGGAGAACTAGGACTTCGGCATCGCCGATGGGCTCAAATATGAGGAAGGGCTCAGCGAGGTGACGGCGAGGGAGAGGAGGACGGCGCGATGCCAGGCAGGGGGAGTGTGGATCTGTGCGTCACCAATGTAGGTCTTAAATAGCCACGGCCAGGCCAGACGGAGGGTCGGCCAGCCCGCTTCAGTGTGGTGCAGCAGCTGAAGTAGGTTTCTCGTGATGCGGCGTCTGCATTGAAGCAGCGACACCCGAGAGGTCGCGTCTGTTTGCACCGCCTTCCCGTTCGGTCAAATCGCGGACATCAATGCTGGACACTGCCTGCTTTAGGCCGACATGAATGCGGTACGGCAAGCGGCCCGACGCGTGGGATGAAAAGCGTGGGAGGTGGGTTTGGGTGGGCCAGTCGATTAGATGCGGGTTTGGGAGCGGTCCAGACGCCTACAAAGCCTCCACGTTTGCGAGAGAAAGTGCGTCCGGACTATCCTGTTAACCGGTACAAACCCGCACTGGATGACACAACATGTCCGGACAGCATGATCCGGACGTATGCAGGCGGGTCAAGGGTCTGTGTTGAAGATGACCTTATATTTTGTGGAACGCAAGGGATACTATTGCTTTTTTCCTTTGAAACTAGGGATACCATTGCTTACTACACCTGTCATACATTGCGCCACATCACGCGGTACGTGTAATACAAACAAGAGTAGGAATTCTCTGGTGAACCCCCAACCAACTGACCGGGGCCAGCCAAAGCCAGTCTATGGCGGCCACCTAATGACACGGACGCTACACAAAACACGCAAAGCCGGTGCGGTCACTAAACAAAAGCGCACTCGGTGGCTGCACAAGTGTGCGTCCCAGTTGACAAGTGACCTGTGACGAAGCTGATGAGAAGCCAAAAAAAAGAAAAGAAATGGCAAGTGAGGTAGCTCGCCACATGTCCTCACATGCCCGGTTGGTCGGGAAAGCAAGGTGGGATTTGGCCTCGCAGCCAGAGCCAGGTGGTCATCAGGCAGCGTCACTGACGGCGATGCCCAAACGAAATGGCCGCAGTAAAAAACACTCCTACTCACAGCTCAAAAAAGAAATATCGTACCCTCACGCGAATGTACTATATCTCGGCAAAAAATAGCACATGGCTCGGGCACTGAGCAAAGCAAAGAGGGAGGGGGGAAAGGAGGAGAAAGCTCCCCGTCGAAATCCATCCGCATACTTGGCACCCACCTCAGGCACAAAACAAGGGGATAAATCCAAGGGGGGAGACGAGGCGGGGAGAGGGGAAAAAAACCCTACTTAACCGACAGTCTCGCCGGCGGGAGGTAGAAGCGCGGCGCGGCTAGTCGTCCAGGCGGCCTCCACGCGCGCCCGCGGGTGGTTGCGGCGGCGGCGGCGGCGGCGGGGAGCTGGGGGTCGTGGGGGCGGAGTCAGATGCGCTCGGAATGGGGAAGCCCGTCGATGTCGAGCTCGGCGGCGCGGGAGGCCTCGCGATCGCCGGCGGAGGAGGAGGAGGGGGAGGGTGGGGGTGCGGCTTCGCCGGCGCGGTCGGCCGCTCCGTCTCGTTCCGGTGCGTCTTCGTGCTCGCGCTCGCTGTCGGGGTCCTCGTCCCGGCGCTGTTCCTCCTCCTGCCCTCCCGCCCCAAGGGTTACCTCTCCAGCGACCCCGACGTTCTCGCCGGTGAGCTCTCCGCCTCCACCGCTTAGCTTCTTCTTCCTCGTGGTTAGCGATTAGTCGGTTTAGTTGGTCTACTGCGCGTGCGCGTGGGTGCAGTGACGACTCAGTCAATTAGGCCTTAGACAGCGGATCGACGAGATGGGACGACTGCGAGTTCATCACCTCGGGCTGCTGTTCGATGCTTCGATGCATCCGCCCTGGATCTAGGATTTGCACGATTTTACTACTCAACTTCGGTCGGCTGGTGCTCTGGGACAATTGGCTGTCTCTGGTTGGTGAACGATTGGTTCTCTACTTCTCTTCTTGTAATGAATTTCAGATTCTGGATTCAGTTGAAACCTTACTTAGATAGTTTGAATTACAAGTTCATATAGGTTTTGCTGTTATGACCTGGGGTTTGAAGGCAATTGTTATGATTGATGCAACATAGAAGTTATTCCTGGAAATGTCTTGTTAGAGCCTTAGAGGTCACTTGGACATGGTACTCGGGTTCCCGTATTTTTCTTTTTGTATACAGCCTGTGCCTGTATGATTTGCTCTTTCATGGGTTTCCCAACACACAGGGTGTAGCCTTCAAAAAAAAACACACACACAGGGTGTAGAATTCTTGGCTTGTTTCTGTCAAAGTTAGATGTGTAATTTGTTTCCAGAGTACTCCATCTGTAAAGAAATACAAGAGCATTTAGATCACTACTTTTGTCATGATAACAAGGGTCGTGGATTTATGAATTTCCTACTGCATAAGCTGGTGGTAGTGTACTGGTGATTCCAGACGTGGTTGCTGTGTTTACTTTACCCTGCCTGTATAAGATGCTCATTTAAATGGAGGCTTGCCATACATGTCATTGGCTTCATTTTCACTGGCATTGCATGGTTGTGTTGGCTAGGCTACGGATTAATTACAATTTACAAGCGTCCTCGTATTTTGCTATTAAGTGTTTACGTGAAGTGTTCTCGGGTGTGTGTTATGTTGTTGGCATACCTACCATACTTATGCACGCCTATGAATTAGATAAGAAATTGTTCAGTGAATGATTGAAGGTATATTTCTCTGTAGTTAAGTGTAAAATATGGTTATTGTTCTTTGCCCAGACCATGAAGTTTAAATAGTTGTATATTTGGGACCTGTATGAAGTGGCTTGAGCAACCTCACATTCTCAAACTCGTCATATTTTTCATCAAGATTTAATTGGGTTCTCACGTGTAATTAAACTCACACTACCTATGCTAGCATTTTCTTAGCCCTGGATTCTAAGGGCTTAAGTAGAATATAAACTCCTTACTTAAGGTGTCTCAAATGTTTGCAGGACAATAAAATCTTACCATGTAATTAAGGTACTCTTATCTAATAGCTTACCATGCAATCTTAATCTAATAACTTATATACGGTAGTGCCATAGTGCTCTACTGCCCTCTTTAATCTCTGTATCACTTGGTTCTTCTATATGCATTTTGTCTTTCCTGTTGAGATAAATTTTCTGTGCTAGTATATACTAAGTTTGACGCCTGTACATTCTTATCAGTAATGGTGGCTGTGCTAACTAGGGATAGCTTGTTTGCCCTGGGCTGCATGCCTGGAGGAAAGTGCTGCCCCGCCTGGGCTTCTGGATTTTGATTTTTTGGCCTGGCCAGTCAGCCTGGACAGGTAGCTGTTTGGATCCTGCCCTAGGCCTGGGAAGCCATCAAAGGATTAAATAAATATATGTACTGACATACTGGCCTGTAATCCATCTGCAAAGTGCTGTATTAACGCCAGGCTGCTGCTTTCCATGATCCAGGCTACCAGAATAGGATGCCTGAGTCTAACCAACTGCCTGGACGATCCAGGTCATGCACTGGTCTAGTTTTTCAGGAATCTAACCAAACAAAGACCAGGCTGCTCCCAGGGAAGCTCCAGGCCAGGCGTTTGGCAGCAAGGACCCGAACCAAACACGCTCCCAGTCCCTCGCATTTGTGGCACATTTATGTCAAGTGCATTTGACCTGTAGCTTTTTATACCCCTAGTCACTCCCTGTCCGCGGAAGTGCTAGAGTGATTCTTTATTGACTGGTTGTTATCTCTCAAACCATTACTAGCAATCCTATTTTACCACTAGGTTAGTTATTTACTTCTACTGAACTGTGCTAAACTAAACAAAAGCTAAACCACATTGTCCCTTCATCTTGGCTAACTTGGCGAACATTTTCCTAGAGCTTGTCTATTTCTATTTGCCCATATGTTTGTTTGTAAAAATGTCATTTGCATTTTCTACTTCACAGAACTATATAGTGATGCGTAATGGTGGATTTGAGTATCGACTAAAGGACTCTTTTCTCTGTTTCAGCTGAAATCCAGGTTGGTTTCACGTTGGAAAAGCCAGTATCGTTCCTCGCTGCTCACATGGACAGAATAGGGAGTGACATATTTGAAGAGATTGGTGTACCTAATAGCAAGGTGACAGAATTTTCTTATTTCTCTTCTATTCTTCTGCCTTTACCATTGGTTAATCCAAATATGTTTTAAAACAGGTTTCCATTGTTTCGATGCACTCTTTAGCTTCTAAATACTCCACGCGTGTGGTTTTTGGTGTTCTTCCTTATCCAAAAGATGCTTCAATAAGTTTGCCGGCCCTTAGTGTACTGAGGTCATCCTTAATAGGGATGATGCTGAAGCAGCTGAACCTATCCTTGACACCATCAATTTTTGGTTATCCATCTTCCATCGAGTTGTTGGGATTCCCTGGAGGAATTACTGTTGTTCCTGCGCAATCTGGTTCTATATGGGCAAGCACAGACCCACTATTCAACTTTGTGCTGAACAACTCCATTGGTCAGATCTTGGGTAATCTTACAGAGCTAAAAAATCAATTGGAATTTGGATTGAACTTGAGGTCCTATGAGGTATCACCGATTTAATCACTTTCGACGAGGTATTATTACCGATTTTCTGGCTTCATTTTTTGAATTTAAGCTCACTGTCTATCATATATATGCAGAGAATATACTTGCAGTTCAGGAATGAAATTGGTTCTTCAGTTGAAGCCCCAGCAACTATTGAGGCATCGGTGTTAGATGGGACTAGTATTCTGTTGCCATATAGATTGAAACAACTAGCTGAGCTAATCAAAGAACCTGACGCGAGGAACCTTGGGCTTAATCACTCTGTATTTGGTAAGGTAAAAGGAGTTCAGCTGTCATCGTATCTGCAACACTCAATCTCATATTTATCTCCTAGTCCAGCTCCTTCACCATCTCCATATCCATCCCCCTCTCCATCACCTTCTACAAGTGTACCACCATCTTTGTCGCCATCTGGGAGTGTCCCGTACCTTGCACCCCCAACCTCTAGTCCCTCCCCTCGGGCTTCTCCCCCTTTACCAAACCACCCCCCTTGTTTTCCATGTTCTGACTGTAACCCCTTTCCTCCAGCTGGTAGGCCAATGTTAAAACCACCCTGCTTTGGTAGTGGCCCTAAGCTGCCTCCATTTGTGCATTCACCACAGCCATCTGCTGTTCCATCCCCCCCAGTTCATAAACCATACCTTCCTCCAGCATTTCCACCAATCCCTGGCCGTGTAGATCCTCCCCATCCCTTACCATCCCCCAATCATGTACCAAACGCAGTCCCTGGACCAACTTATCAAATGATGCCGATACCTTCACCCCCAGTGCCTCATTTTCGACATTCCATTCCTCCACGGAAGAAACGAAGTGGCACAACAACCAAGTCTCCTCCAATTGCTCCATCTCCGTATTGTAAGTATCTGATCTCTTATCTCTGTAGCATGTACTTAGGGTTGTATTTCTAATTTAATGTTTATTATTTGGATAGTTAGTTTGAAGTGCTTTAGTTCTAGCCAAGTAGCCATTGACTTTTGAATTGAGACACTCAATGAATCTACTGCATTGTTTTGTATCTAATAGATAAAGTATTAGGGTTATTTTCCTTTAAATGAAAATAAATGATCATATTGAAGATAGAAGATATGTATTGTATTATTTTGAATTAACCTAATATTTTGTCTTGTGGTGCATTGGGTGCTTCTTTCGTACAACACTACCCTATGGATTGATATGCAATCAGGTCTGGTGGACATTTGATTTATGTATGTATCCCGTTAGCGAAATTGCATTGATTGAATCCGAATTTTCAAAACCCACAAGTACTGCTGCCAGCTGAAGTCTGCTTCAGTTACATATGTGCTGCTTCAATTTGCTTTTCAGTTCTCTGCCCCTGGGTAATTTATGAGCAAAATAAATCTCATTCGAGTGTAAACTTGCAGCTCTCCTCCATTCCTGAAGTGATGGTCAGATTGCTTCCAATGTATCTGCTCCATTGTTCACAAATCTATCCTGAATATGAGGTCGATGTGGTTGCAATTTTGCTGCTTGGAACTTCCTGAACTGGGAAGATGCTGCAAAGGCGGGTTCTGTGTATGGTGAATTCCGGACCATCTGAGGCGGATATAACTGTAGATATAGGTCTATATTATGCTAATTTACAGGGCTTTATGTTGCCTTACGCCTTTACCAAATTGTAAGGTCTCACCGAAGGGTTGGGGACTTGTGGTAGAGAAGAATGTGTACTCTTAAGGTCTCGCCGAAGGGCTGGGGGCTTATGGTAGAGAAGAATGTACTCATGCTCTTACCTGTGACATATTCAGCATACTACAACGCTCATCTTTGATGTGGCATTTCATGCCGTGGGCCTTTTCGTGCTGAGTGGTAATTTAGCATTTGTACTGTGGCACGCTTGCTTATGTTGTTGAAATATCAAAGTTAGGTCACAGAGGTTACAGCTTTTGGCTTGCCTTTCATGTGCTCCACCTCCACCTTGGTGGGAATAAAATGAGCCTATATTTTGGAGTGCGGCGTTTCAGCACCAGGGCTCAGATGAGCCTGGGCAAAATCAGAAAAGCAAGAAATTCTGTTTTTTTCCAAGCAAATACTTGTGTGCGTGATGTTTGTGCAAAATTTGGTAGAATTTGGACATTTGAGGAGTACGTGACAAAAAAGACAAAATTTGGCTCTGTAAGGTTATATTTTGTCTCTGTAAGGTTATTGTTCACGCACGGTTCTGGCCGAATTTCTCTTTTTTGCCACGAGCTCTACAGATGTCCAGATGGGATGAAATTTTGCACGCACGTCATGCACTCAAACATCTTCCAGTAAAAAAAATTATTTTTTTTTCTATTTTTAATCACGGCACTGTTCACCGGGCTCATCTGAGCCCGGGCACCGGAGTGGATTACCGTATATTTTGGCCAAGCTGTCAACATTATTAACTCAAAATCGAAATGGTGCCAAATTTGGTATGTTGAACTAGGTTGGTGCCACATTTGATCAGATTTACTGGAAAATAAAGGCGGAACTTCGCCAGAATTTGGCATTCAATCAAGTATCCCTCCGTAAAGAAATATAAGAATGTTCAGATTACTACTTTAGTGATCTATATGCTCTTATATTTCTTTATGGAGGGAGTATCCCCTAAAATACTTGTAAATGTTCACGTTAGTACTGTGAGCTCATGTTCAGTTAAACCAAGCTGAAGCCGGGAGCGCAAATCCCAAATCAAGAAAGGAAAAACGAGAAAAAGAACTTCAGGGAGAAAGGGGTAGCAAGTCCTGAATTTTGCTGGTGCGCAACTTACTTCTTTTTGAACACAGGTGCCCAATATATTTATTGGCATGCCACAACAGTCATCAGATCTTATCCATGCACCGAAATAAAACAAAGTGGTGACAAGAATGATCAATACCCATAGTTAGCAGGATCAATCATGAATTCAGTTACACAAATGATTATCAATGAGGTGCTACCAATGCTTGATAAATAAACAATGTAAAATACAATTGTCAGTACCGCCTGACCATACCCTGTCACAATCGTAACAGCTGCGGGTGATCCAAACACAGCAACTAGCTCCAAGTGAGCACAGAGGCACTGGTCTTCTCTGAGCTAGAGCTAGCTCAGCAGCCGCCACACATGGGCATGGTGGGTGATTTCTTCTGCAGAACTAGGTATCAGCCATGGTTTTCGGCTGCTCCCTTTGCTTGGTATGTTGTCCCAATCTTCCTTCTTACTTTCTTTTATCTTTCCTGTCCCACGTGTCTCAGCTATTATACACAGTAAAAATAGGAGCACGGCTATCATACACGCAGTTACCGTGATCTTTTACTGCCTATTAGCTGGTGAATGGGTGCCCTGTCTTTGAACACCATTCTTCCATCCTTTGCTACATACTGGTTTTGCCAAGCTGGACCAAGAAACCATGCCGCAGCCACTCCCCCGAGCAAGCCTCCTAGCTGTTATTAATCAAGTGAACTCATGAGATAAACATTTCATTACAGCGCGGAATGAATTATGCAGAAGTTTGGGAGACTTACATGACCCCAGTTGTCAATGCCCCTTGAAAGGAGACCCATACCCTGTATCAAACCGAATATATGAGATTTCTAGATGGGACAAAGCAAATAGCAAAAACAAAGAAACATGAGGTAAGTGGAAATATATAAATCACTACCATGTTTAAGATGACTACACGTGCGATCTGCTCTAAACTTTCCCTTCCATGCCCCAAAAGCTTTCTGTGCCTCCATGTATAAACAGCATAGGCACCAACCTGATGATACACATAAGGTGATAAAATGATGTAGGAACGTATATCATGAATTTCTTAACTAAATAAGAATAGGCCTACGGTTCTTGTTGTTAGTACAAAATACTGGTGGCAATTAGAAATGATATTATTCAAATGCTCAAGTATGACAGATAAAACGATGTACATTAAAATTTAAAGGCCAGCTCAATCAAGATGTTCAAACAAAAGATACACCAATGTAGTACATAGAACTGGGTCCAAATGATATAATATTTTTCAAATGCTCAGGTACGAGTGTACGACAAACAAAACGATGTACATTAGGCCTTGTACAATGCAAGTCACTTAGGGAGGTGTTTAGTAAAATAAACCGATTTTTTCTTAAGCACCAGCTGCTTATCTCTATAGCAGGGGTGCCTAATTAAGCGTTTGTCCTCTGTAAATAAGCACCGGTGCTTAGACAAAAATCGGTTTATTTTTCGAAGTACCCCTCTAAGCACCTTGCATTGTACAAGGCCTTAAAGACCAGCTCAATCAAGATGTGCAAACAAAAGATACACCAAACGTAGTACATAGAACTGGGTCAAGATGATATGATATTTCTCAAATGCTCAGCACGACAGACAAAACGATGTACATGCAAGCTCAATCAAGATGTGCAAACAAAAGATACACAAATGTAGTACATAGAACTGGGTCAAAATGACATTTTTCAAATGCTCAACTACGGCAGACAAAACGATGTACTCCCTCCGGTCCTTTTTAGTCTGCATATAAGTTTTGTTTGAAGTCAAAGCATCTTTACTTTGACCAAACTTGTAGAAAAAGGTATCAATATTTACAATGCCAAATCAATATTGTTAGATTCATTATGAAATGTAGTTTCATGGAGTATATATTTGGTATTGTGGATGTTGATATTTCTTAATATATATTTGGACAAACTTTGCAAAGTTTGACTTGACCCGAACCTAATACGCGAAGTAAAAAGGACCGGAGGGAGTACATTAAAGGCCAACTCAATCAAGACGTGCAAACAAAAGATATACACTAATGTAGTACATAGAACTGGGTCAAATTGAAGTTTCCAACTTTGAGGTCGTAGAATAGAAAGAAATAATGATGAAACAATCTGAACAAATTACAACAGATGATCTATGTTCTGATCTACCAGTGACATTTCGTAATTTCATATTGCTAGTAAATTATGCCATGCTGTAGGGTTAAGCAACCATGATAAAGCATCATACATAATAAAATACTCATGGCCCCTGATGTATTTATGTAACTGTATTTTGGAAATGAACTAGACATACCAGTCCAAAAATGGCCCCTGATGCGCCAACAGAAGGTGATTGACAATAGCGATAACTCATTAGTGAACCTGTTACAGTTCGAAGAATGAAGAATCATTTATGAACCAAGAAGCAGACAGCAATCACACCGCCACATGAATTTACCAAAAACAGGTAACAAGGAGAAACAAACACCTGCCAGTGCGGAAGTGAAATAAACAGCAAGAAATCTTTTAGGACCAGTAACGAGCTCCACAGTAGGGCCAATCGAATTCAACGAAAAACAATTGAACTGCATTGCCACAATGATAGGAAGGAAAGTTAGCAATGGTCATTTTGTAGAGTATAGTTCTAATTCTCGATAGAAACAGGATCACATACAGCAAGATGAGTAAGATTTCCATGAAGAATTGTTGATGTAGCCAAACGCCAAAATTCCCCTCTATCAATTAGGCTGTTGACCTTCCATCGTAAATCATGGTTGCAGTCCCATAAGTCAAAAAATAAACAGAGTATAGGTGAAATGGAAATTTCAACACGTACCAACCTTTGCTCCCCACATAATAAGCTTTCCTTGCGATGCTATCTGAGCGATATAAGCCCTTTGGTTAAAGTAGTAAAACTGTGTTAATCCACAAATGCTGAAAGGAGGCTAATACTACTATCGAATAGAAGGGAATCATGCGTATTAAATTGAGCAATCACTCACAGGATATTAACAGCAAGAAGAACATTAGTCCACAGCCTCTTCTTCGAATTGATCCCACGAGGCCGTCTGGGCTGCAAATTTCCGCTACCGACGTATCTCCCACCTGATCTATTCCCACCGAAGAAAGCAGAACTGCAAACAAACGATGCGGAGCACACATTTCCCAGCGCCCCAAGAACGTGGTGTGTGTCAAGTGGCTGTAATCCTCCAAACCAAATGTCGCCTATTCTCGGTAAGACATCAAGAGACCGCACCTCCTACGCATTGCACAATTCAGTTCAGATCAAGTTATGCAGCGAGCTCACAAATTCTTAAACCAATTTCTAACATGAAAAGTTAAAGAGTTCAAAGGCAGCATAGGTGATCATGATAACAACCAACATCTGTATAACTAGAGACTGAAGGATATCACAGTATATTACAAGTGATAAGTCTTAACTAATAAAGCTACCTAAAATAGGCTTAGATGTCGCCAGTGAAAATCCGACAGTTTGCGTCATCACAATAGAAGAGTGAATTGAAGGCTAAGCGAGAGCGCCAGTACCGGCGAGCTGAGGAGGCCGGCGAGGCGACGGCGGAGGGAGCGGCCGAGGTGGACGCCGGCGATGGCCGTGACGACGTTGGGCTTCCAGTCTCCGCCGTCGCCTCCACCGCCTCCGCCGCCGCGGCCAGAGGAGGAGCCGGGAGGGGGCGGGGGAGGCCACGGGAAGGAGGGGA
This sequence comes from Triticum dicoccoides, assembly GCF_002162155.2. Lineage (NCBI taxonomy): Eukaryota > Viridiplantae > Streptophyta > Magnoliopsida > Poales > Poaceae > Triticum > Triticum dicoccoides. Next base: position 398,964,455 of record NC_041388.1, on the reverse strand, counting down.
GCAGCAGCCACGGCGCCATGGGATGGGGGCACCACAAGCCTGCGTCGTGGACCCCGTTGATGCCTCTCGATTGGAGACCTTTCCTCTCGCTTTGCTTTTTTTTTTTGAGTAACTCCTCTCGCTTTGCTTGGAGAAGCGGCATCGGACCGTGCTACGGTTGGCCATATGGGCTTCTTTTGCCTAGCGACAACATCATGGGCCTTACCGATGTCATAAGTACCTCTGCGGCCCGCAAGTTCTTCAAAAGTCAATATGGCAATTACTCGCTGTAAAAATTAACTGTAAAAATCTGATGTCTGATCGAACGCATGGTAATTACTTGCTGTAGCGATTTTTTTTAACAATTTCCTTAAACTACATGACAATTATCTTTTTTTTGCGGGGTACTGCATGACAATTATCACTTTAGAACATGGTAAATCTTACACAGCAACATGACAAACTTATCTGTTTTTGTATGACAAATCTGTATGTTCGGTAGCACGTCAAATTTTTAACATTTACCAAACATAGCCATCCATATTGGAGTTTGAGCACAATATTTATATAGGTTTGGTTGTGTCGCTGTTAGATTTTTCAAGGAGAATAGTTTCAAAATGTTGTCGTAATTGTTTATTTACATATTTATACAACAATTAATGGCCAAAATTGCAAATTGGAGAACGTGCAGTATCTAAAATATCATGTATTGTAGAACAAACATATTCTTTTGTATGCGCCTGCAAACTACTCCCTCCGTTCTTAAATATTTGTCTTTCTAGAGATTTTAACAAATGACTACATACGAAACAAAATGAGTGAATCTACACTTTAAAATATGTCTATATACATCTGTATGTGGTAGTCCATTTGAAATCTTTAAAAAGACAAGTATTTAGGAATGGAGAGAGTATTTATGTTTTTTTTCTACCAAAGCATGACAACCTTTGTGAAAACTATTCCCTCCGTACAAAAATGTAAGACTATTTT
>NC_041388.1:398937547-398963281 GCF_002162155.2 Triticum dicoccoides | reverse complement strand
AAGAAGTTAATTGGCCACCACTACACATACACAAACAATTGATGTCATCCATCAAAACCAGTTTACTCTGTGGGATCGCAGCCATCCAGCATCCAGGTAAGCATTCGTAGTTGGACCCCAAAAAATGGTAAAGGGCACACGTTCGTTTTGCAGGCAACAGCCCTGCGTTCGATGTTCGATCGGTCACCGGCCAGCCATGAGAATTCGTAAAGCGAGCCAGACATGGACAAATCCAAGCCAAAAGGGATCCAAGACGAGAAAGCGAAAGACAGAACCAACAGATCGGGGATCATGCCCGTGTCGTCGCTCCAGGCTCCCAAGATGATCTGGAAAGCGCGGGCAGGCGTGAGGGAATCGCACGAGCTCGCCTTGTCAATTCATTCATGTCACCCCAGCCCACCCCAGCCCAGCCCAGCCCACGGGCCGGCATTGCTCGTGGAAAGTAAACCGTCACGTTACAGTGGGGCCAGATCCCTGCATTTTCTAACCTGCACTACTAAAGAATGTCTCTACCACATTGGCACGTTGGCTGGATCGTTCAAAAGTGCAGTGCACCCGCAGCGTTCGAATCGAATCGAATCTGAAACCCGCGCGAGGCAAAACCGGTCTCGTGAGTCGCTGTCCTTGGCGGCGGCGCGGTCACCGGTCTACTCGCCGCGCCCGACACAGAGCCTACGGCACGGCGGCGGAGGATCACTTTTCTTTCTTTTTTACCCCAGCAAGAAAGACCGTGCCACCGCTGCGACGATTCATCCCTCCCTTTTCCCCGAAAACTTCACCCGCGGCGGCTACCGTGGTCGAATTCTCCGCTCCCTTTTGGCTTTTGGGCAAATTTCCTTTTCTTTACCCCGATGACACGAGAGCGCTTTGGCTTTGGGTTTGATCAGAATCAGATGATGATTTCGTCTGGGGAAACGCTGCTCACCTACTGGCAATAATTCGTTCGCTGGGACACGTCCCGGCCGAGCTTATCTACAACGGGAACGCACTGCCCCGGTTGAACTGGTCCCGCTGGATGGCGCTGTGCGCATACGTCTATCTATCCCGTCAAATCTGCCAGGCTGCTCGTAGATTGGATTGGATTGGGGAGGTTTCGTCTGCGCTGCAGGGCGTGGCTTGGCCTGTTCGTCCATTGCTGAATTATCTTGTTCGGAAGAAGAGAAATGATTGAGCAAGCAGCGACCTCATCATGTTACTTGGGCGACGCAGAGCACGTATGGCCACGATGAGCCACACGCGCCGGAAAGCCGTGTGTGCCGAGGTTTTGATAGCCCAACGTACTGCACGTACGTACGTACTTGTCGCCTGGCTGTGACAAAGACGGCGCTCCCGGCCATCGAGCGGCCAGCGGCGTGGCTGCATGCATGCATGCTGCATCTTGCTTCTTGCATGGTCCATGCCGTGCCGTGCCCCCTCCACGACGCCAGAATTTCTTAAACGACAAGGCAAGCACGAACGAGATTGGAACGGCGCGCGCATCTTCACATTGCACTTGATTGGGTGCTCCTCTTCAGACCCGAGCCAATAAGACCAAGATAACAACGGAATTAATCACTGTGGCAGAGCGCTCTCTCTCTCTCTGACTGCGGTGTTAGTATTTTCTGGGCAATGCAGATGAAGTTCTTATTGTGTACGTGGTGGTTTGCTCCGAGGATAGGCCATGGATGCAGGCCGGAATGACGAAATGACGAATGCAGTTCAAAATTACATTGAATCTACCTGTCTACTTTTGTTCCCTCCGTCTCAACTCTACGTCGTGTGTGCCGTTCTGCTCGAGCTCTGGACGATCTGCCAGCATCTCTGCAGTAGCAGCAGCATCTCAGAATATTCAGCAGTCAATTCGCGAAAGAAGAAAAGAATCTGAAAGCACACATCGCTGCGTGCAATTTCCACCGTAGCTGCCCGCGCAGTCGCACGCAGAGGATAGATAGATAGAGACGGCTAGTGGCACTGCAGCATCCACGTTTCCTTCTGCTTCGTACCCGATACTTTTGGTCTTTGGGAGGGAGGAACAAGATGCATCTCCCTCTCCCTCTCACTCAGATATCCTTGGCAATGCCAGAGCAACAGCATGTGCGGGACGGGCGGGCGCCACCGGTAGCTGGTGGATGCATATGGTCCATGGAGCAAAGAAGGAAAAAGGCCATGTGATTTTGCGCGAGCGTGTAAAAAGACCACGCTGCCTTTTTCCTCCTCCTCTCTCTCCCTCTCGGTGGGCGACCGGGTGAGTGAGCTAGTGGAGGCCGAGAGATTCAGTCAGTCAGGTGTATGATCTGGACCATCGAAGGGTGCACTTGATCGGCCCGTGGCCGGCTTCGATCCAGGGCTGCGAGCAAGTGGCCGGGCGCTCGATTAGACGGGCGGAAGCTTGGCGAGGACGGAGAAAGCCGTGCATGCCGTTTCTGGATCGGGCCGCTGGAGTGGAGTGGCACGTACAGTAGAGTGTGCCGGTGATGAATTAGGGTCGGAATTCTCGCTAGGTGTAGCTGCTTTCCCTTTGTCTCACGCCCTGATTGCGAATCCATGCATGGCGAAAGCCTCTCGGAGGAGCAATAATTGCCCGCCACTACGTGCATGTGATCGACCTCTCAGCGAGGAAATTCGCAGCTACTTACTACGTGCAGCCTGTCTGTCTTGAGCACGCACGCTCCAAAGCGGGCGCCCCCGTCTAGTTCTGGTAGGAGCGGTGCTCGGAGTAGCATAGCGTCACCCACGCCAGCTCTGTCAACCAAAGAAGGAATAGTAGACTAGTGTAGAGTACTGCTATAGTAGTAGTGGTAGTCACCTACTACCGTACTACCACAGTACATACGTAGCACATCTAGAGACGCGCCGGAGTCTACTGTGGGTAGGAGCAGGCGTAGGCGCGTCGCCTACAGCAGTGAGCATGCACGCCGGCACGCCCCCAAAGCCAAAGCAGACTAGTCGCCCGTCCGCCCGTCCGCCCATGGATCCGCAGCGAGCGACGTGCCGCCCGTCCGCCCCGCCCCCACCACCAGCCCCTCCGCCGCACCCAACCAACCAGCCAGCCAGCCAATTACCGTGACTGGCTGGCTGACCGGCACCGTCACGCCACACGACGCCGTCCATGGCATGAATGAACCGCAAAAAAAGTCGTACTGCGCGCCCGCCCCGGTCCGGGAACGGAACGTGACCCAGTCTTTCGCGCCGTGCCCCCGCTGGCGTCGTCGTGTAGGTGTAGGGGTGGGGGTGCTGCCGCCGCCGTGTAGGTGTAGGGGGCGCCCGCCAGCCAGCGTAACGTGGGAATCATCGGCGGAACGGGCGGGGCCGGCGGGGTCAAGTCAAGGCGTAGTACAGCGTCCGTACCGTAGACTGGTTAGGGTCGAGGAGGTTGAACTGGACCTGGGGCACGCGCCTTCGGAGGGAGGGCGTTTTGGCTTGGCCGCCAAGGCGACCGCGCGAGCGAGGGCAAGGGCGCCGTCGATGACCTCGAGGGCAAGGTTTTGGCTCACGACGTCAGGGCAAAGGTCATCCACCGACTACTTAAAACATCTCAATAGTCTACGGCTAATTGACTATGGCGATCAAATCACCCACGGTCGATGCCTGGGCCGCTGGAGTGGAGTACTATACTACTCCCTCTGTAAACTAAGGTAAGAGCATTTAGATCACTATTTTAGTATTTTAAACACTCTTATATTAGTTTACGGAGGGAGTAGTTGCAACGAGTGTAACTAGACAAATTAGGAAAGAGCGCATCTGTGCATTTCCAGGAACCTTGGATCTTCACGGACGGTTTACGTGATATTTCCAGGAAGAAGGTCTCATGAGGTACTGGGTCTCTTGAAGTGCCCAGTCATGCAAGGTTGTCTGCTGCAATGTTGTCGCTTCTCTTGACATGGTGCAGCCCAATATTGTCGAATTTGCCCTCGAGTTCTCGCGACCTGTTGTACCACGAGATCAGGGGCCGCCTCGACAGCTGAAGTGTCGAATGCCCGTGGAGGCCACAATGTGGAGGCCGTGGAGGAGGGCCTCGTACTCGGCAACATTGTTGGAGTCCCAGAAGTGAAGCTGCAGAACATAGTTCATTTTATTACCTCTTGGGGACACAAGGACTACTCTGGCACCTAGTCCATGTAATGTCATCGATCCATCGAAATATATTGTCCAGTATTAGAGGTTGATCTTGTTGGGGACGTGCTAGGCCTCGGTCCATTCAGCCAAGAAGTAGGTGATCGCTTGTGACTTGACTTCCGAGTGTGGTTTGTAGGAGATATCGAATGGTAGAAGCTCGATTACCCAATTAGCCACTCGGCCTGTTTCGTCCTTATTTTTATGACGCCGGAGAATGGTGCATGACTCGCCATTGTGATTGGGTTGGCCTGAAAGTAGTGTCGTAGCTTCCCTGGCGGCCATGAATACTTCGTATGTTATCTTTTCACAATGCAGGTACCGTGTTTTGCACGGCGTTAGTAGCTCACCGACGTAGTACACCGGGGGTTACACCCGCTGGGTCTTGCCGGTCTCCTCCCTTTCCACCGCGATCACCACGCTTACCACTTGGGTGGTCACTGATATGTATAGCAACATTGGTTCAGATTGTGCCGGGAGGCGAGTAGTGTGTTTGATTGTAGTAGCCTTTTGAGATTTGCGAAGGCTTCTTTGGCCTCGTCATTCCAATAGAACCCGCCTCCTTTTTTCTAGAGCCTGTATAGCGGGAGTGCTTTTCCCCCCAGCCTGGAGATAAATCGGTTGAGGGATGCCACACACCTGTCGAGCTTCTGCACGTGTCGAACTGCCTCTGCTGGCTTCAAGTTGATTATTTCTTGGATCTTCTCCGGGTTTGCTTCAATTCCCCGTTGGAACACTATGAATCCTAGAATTTGTCCTGCGGGGACCCCGAAGACACATTTTTGGAGTTGAGCTTCATGCTGAAGCCGCGAAGGTTGTTGAAGGTTTGTTGGAGGTCTGCGAGGAGGCTGGAGCCCTAACACGATTTGACCACGATGTCATCGATGTAGACCTCCGTGTTTATCCTAATTTGCTTGTTGAAACACTTCTGCATCATTCGTTGGTATGTTGCCCTGACGTTCTTGAGCCCGAAGGGCATTGTGATGTAATAGAATGGCCCGTAAGGCATGATGAAGGAGGTCATCTCTTGATCTGACTTCTTCATTCGTACATGATGGTATCCGGAGTATGCATCAAGGAAACACAAACGTTCGCAGCCCGTGGTGGAGTCAATGATTTGATCAATTCTTGAAGTGGGAATGGGTCCTTGGGGCAGACTTTGTTGAGGTCGGTGTAGTCGACGCCCATACAACACGACATGTTCTTTTTGCGCATCATGACTGGGTTAGCTAGCCACTTTGGATATGTGACCTCTCTAATGAACCCGTCAGCCAAGAGCCCGGCTATTTCTTCTTCGATAGTCATTCGCTTCTCTGTGGCGAAACGACGTAAGCCCTTTTTCACTGTTCGTGCGTCCTTGTGGGCGTTCAGACATTGCTCGGCCTTTTAGGCTAGTACTCAGCATTTCGGCGGGTTTCCATGTGAAAACGTCCCATTTTGCTTGGAGGAAGGCAAGCAGTTCTGCTTACTGCTCGCTTGGGAGGTCTCCTCTGATTGTTACCGTTTTCTTCATGTCCTACGGGTGTACTTGGAATTTTTTCGTGCTTGAGCCGACTGGAAGACTGAACCTGGCCTTGGATTTTTCAGGAGCTCCAATTTTTATGGGTGTACATTCGCTTAATCCTTTCGAGCTCCGTGGAGGCCAAAGCGGCCTCGACGAGCTCCATGTTGGTGACCTCTGCTTCAGAAGCTCTTTCTGGGCTCCCGCAGGCGGTGATAGTGCCATTTGGGCCTGCCATATGTACTGTAGGTATGCGTTTTTTACATATACTGGCTGATACGTCTCCAACGTATCTATAATTTTTTTATTATTCCATGCTATCATAGTATAAATCCTGGATGCTTTATATGCAATTATATGTCATTATATATCTTTTTGGGACTACTTATTAACTTAGTGCCAAGTGCGAGTTGTTGTTCTAGGTTTTCCAGGATATCAATACCAAATGAAGTCCAAATGCCATGAAACTTTTTCATGATTTTTTTGACACAAGAGATCCTAGAAGCTTCGGGAGAGGGCCAAAAGACAAAGGAGTGGCCCACAAGCCACCAGGGAGCGCCCATGGGGGTAGGCGCACCCTGGTGCATCGTGGGCCCTGCCTCGCTCCGTTTGACCTAACTCCACCTCTATAAATTCTCTAAAATCAAGAAACCAATGGAGAGACACCCGAAACACTTTTTCCGCCACCCAAGCTTCCGTTCTCGTAGATCCCATCTGGAGGCCTTTTTTGGCACTCTACCGGAGGGGAAATCAATCACGGAGGGACTCTACATCAACCTTGCGGCCCTCATGATGATGTGTGATTAGTTTACCACAGACCTACGGGTCCATAGACAGTAGCTAGAGTGCTTCTTCTCTCTCTTTCATCTTCAATACAATGTTCTCATCGATGTTCTTGGAGATCTATTCAATGTAATCACCTTTTGGGCCGAGTTTATGATCAGATTATTGATACGTCTCCAACATATCTATAATTTTTGCTTGTTCCATGTTGTTATATTATCATTCTTGGATGTTTTACAATCATTTTATAGCAACTTTATATCATTTTTGAGACTAACCTATTGACATAGTGCCGAGTTCCAGTTGCTTTTTTTTGCTTGTTTTTTACTTCGCAGAATATGAGTACCAAACGGAGTCCAAATGCATCGAAACTTTTTGGAGAATTTTTATGGACCAGAAGGAACAACTTGGGCCAAAGAAGTACCAGAGGGGTGCCTCGAGGGGGGCACAACACACCCGGGTGCGCCTGGGGGCCCAGGCGTGCCCTGATGGGTTGTGCCCACCTCGGTGGCCTCCTGCACCGCCTCTTCGCTCTATAAAGACACCAATATTCCAAAAAACCCTAGGGGAGTCAACTAAAAATAACTCTAGCTGTCGCAAGTTCCAGAACCACCAGATCCAATCTAGACACCATCATGGAGAGGTTCATCATCCTCATTGGTGCCTCTCCGATGATGCATTAGTTCATCATAGACCTATGGGTCCGTAGGCAGTAGCTAGATGGCTTCCTCTCTCTCTCTTTTGATTCTCAATACAATGGTCTCTTGGAGATCTGTTTGATGTAATTCTTTTTACGGTGTGTTTTGTTGGGATCCGATGAACTTTAAGTTTATGATCATATCTATATCCATGAATATTATTTGAGCCTTCTTTTGATATCTTATATGCATGGTTACTTATAGCCTCATATTTCTTCTTCGAATCTTTGGTTTAGTTAGGCCAACTAGATCGATTTTTCTTGCCATGGGAAGAGGTGCTCTGTGATGGGTTCGATCGTGCGGTGTGTTGGGGAACGCAGTATTTCAAAAAAATTCCTACGATCACGCAAGATCTATCTAGGAGATGCATAGCAACGAGCGGGGAGAGTGTGTCTACGTAGCCTTGTAGACCGAAAGCGGAAGCGTTGAGTAACGCGGTTGATGTAGTCGAACGTATTCGCGATCCAACCGATCAAGTACCGAACGCACGGCACCTCCATGATCTGCACACGTTCAGCTCAGTGACGTCCCTCGAACTCTAGATCCAGCTGAGGCCGAGGGAGAGTTTCTTCAGCACGACGGCGTGTTGACGGTGATGATGAAGTTACCGATGCAGGGCTTCGCCTAAGCACTACGACAATATGACCGAGGTGGAAACCTGTGGAGGGGGGCACTGCACATGGCTAAAAGATCAACTTGTGTTTCTATGGGGTGCCCCCTCCCCCGTATATAAAGGGGGGAGGAGGAGGAGGGCCGGCCACAAGGGGCGCGCCCAAAGGGGGGATTCCTACTCCTAGTAGGAGTAGGTTTCCCGCTTTCCTAGTCCAAGTTGGAGAAGAAGGAAGGAAAGGAGAGGGAGAAGGAAAGAGGGGGGCGTTGCCCCCTCCCTAGTCCAATTCGGACCAGCCCATGGGGGGTGCGCGGCCTACCCTTGTGGCCCTTCTCTCCTTTCCACTAAGGCCCATGAAGGCCCAATACTTCCCCCAGCGAATTCCCGTAACTCTCCGGTACTCCGAAAAATACCTGAACCACTCAGAACCTTTCTGATGTCCGAATATAGCCTTCCAATATATTGATCTCTACATCTCGACCATTTCGAGACTCCTCGCAATGTCCGTGATCACATCCGGGACTCCAAACAACCTTCGGTACATCAAATCACATAACTCACAATACATATCGTCATCGGGCGTTAAACGTGCGGACCCTACGGGTTTGAGAACTATGTAGACATGACCGAGACTCATCTCCAGTCAATAACCAATAACGGAACCTGGATTCTCATATTGGTTCCTACATATTCTACGAAGATCTTTATCGGTCAAACTGCATAACAACATATGTTGTTCCCTTTGTCATCGGTATGTTACTTGCCCGAGATTCAATCGTTGGTACCATCATACCTAGTTCAATATCGTTACCGGCAAGTCTCTTTAGTTGTTCCGTAGTGCATCATCCCGCAACTAACTCATTAGTCACATTGCTTGCAAGGCTTATAGTGATGTGCATTACCGAGAGGGCCCAGTGATACCTCTCCGACAATCGGAGTGACAAATCCTAATCTCGATCTATGCCAACTCAACAAACACCATCGGAGACACCTGTAGAGCATCTTTATAATCACCCAATTATGTTGTGACGTTTGATAGCACACTAAGTGTTCCTCCCGTATTTGGGAGTTGCATAATCTCATAGTCATAGGAACATGTATAAGTCATGAAGAAAGCAATAGCAATAAACTAAACGATCATAGTGCTAAGCTAACGGATGGGTCTAGTCCATCACCTTATTCTCTAATGATGTGATCCCATTCATCAAATGACAAGACATGTTCACGGCTAGGAAACTTAACCATCTTTGATTAATGAGCTAGTCAAGTAGAGGCATACTAGGGACACTCTGTTTGTCTATGTATTCACACATGTACTAAGTTTCCGGTTAATACAATTCTAGCATGAATAATAAACATTTATCATGATATAAGGAAATATAAATAACAACTTTATTATTGCCTCTAGGGCATATTTCCTTCAGTCACCCACTTGCACTAGAGTCAATAATCTAGTTCACATCGTCATGTGATTTCACACCAATAATTCACATCTTTATGTGATTAGTTCACATCTTCATGTTACTAATACCCAAAGGGTTTACTAGAGTCAATAATCTAGTTCACGTCGCTATGTGATTAACACCCAAAGAGTGATCATGTTTTACTTGTGAAAGAAGTTTAGTCTACGGGTCTGCAACATTCAGATCCGTATGTATTTTGCAAATTTCTATGTCTACAATACTCTGCACGGAACTACTCTAGCTAATTGCTCCCACTTTCAATATGTATCTACATCGAGACTTAGAGTCATCTAGATCGGTGTAAGAAGCTTGCATCGACGTAACTCTTTATCACCTCCATAATCGAGAAATATCTCCTTAGTATTCTAAGGATAATTTTGACCGCTGTCAAGTGATCCACTCCTGGATCAATATCGTACCCCCTTGCCAAACTAATGGCAAGGTACACAATAGGTTTGGTACACAACATAGCATACTTTATAGAACCTATGACTAAGGCATAGGGAATGACCTTCATTCTCTTTCGACTTTCTGCCGTGGTCGTGTTTTGAGTCTTACTCAACTGTACACCTTGCAATACATGTAAGAACTCCTTCTTTGACTGTTCCATTTTGAACTACTTCAAAAATCTTGTCAAGATATGTAATCATTGAAAAAATCTTATCAAGCGTCTTGATCTATCTCTAGATCTTGATGCCTAATATGTAAGCAGCTTCACCGAGGTCTTTGTTTGAAGAACTCCTTTATGCTTTCCAGAAAAATTCTACATCACACTACAAAAAAAAGACACATCCGTGACATTTTGGGCCGAACAAATTTTTTTCTGTCATACTTATGACACTTCTATGACGATAATTGTGACAAAACCCGGTATCATCATAGATGTGGTGGGCTCCAACTTCTATGACAAAAATCATGACAGAAAATGGGCTTTTCGTCCTGGGCGGGCCGGAGACGCAGCTGCATGACATTCTTTGGGCCGTCCATGACGGAAAAAACCGTGGTAGAAGCAAGGGCGAGGAAAATATCGGGGTGTTCCCGGTTACGGTGGGTGGTCGGGGCCGAGTGATGTGTGTTTCTTTCGTACATGCACGTGCGTGGGTGGGAGGCGTTGGGATCTAACTGAACACGAGCGAGGCGTTCGCCTACTGAACCTGAGCGATTGCACTGTAGGCTATGTGTTACTAAACCCGAGCGATCGATTGATGGCTGTTAACCGAACCCGATCGAGCGATTCCTTCGCTACTGCTGCTAACTGAAGCCGATCGATGCTACCTTTGGATGAACAGTGAGCGTTGCTGGGGGTTTGGATGAACAGTTCCTGGTGGGGGTGGATGAACAGGACCCCGTGGTGTTGCCTCTGGATGAACAGGACCCCGATTGATCGAGCCGACTGGGGCTGGTTGAACAGGACCCCGTGGAGGGCTCGATGATCACGGACCACCCCGTGGAGGGCTGGATGAATAGTAGATAGTGGAGGGCTGGATGAACAGTAGCCCGTGGAGGGGTGGTTGAACAGGAGCCCGTGGAGAGGGCTGGTTGAACAGTAGCCGGTGGAGTAGCGCGCGATGGAGGCTGGATGAACAGGAGCCCGTGGATGAACAGTCACAGGTGGATGCTGGAGGAGGTCGACGGTGGATGAACAATAGCCCGTCGAGGCTGGAGGGGGTCGACGGTGGAGATGAACAATATCCCGTGGAGTCCCGTTTTGCGGTATGCCACACCCCTCCCGATGAACAGGACCCCCGTTTCGACCGTAGGAGGTCCGTTTCCTCCGTTTTGTGGTACGCCAGACCCCTCCCGATGAATAGGATCCCATTTCGGTCGTGGCCGGTCGAACACAAGGCCGTTTCCTCCGTTGTGCGGTACGCTAGGCCTCGTTTCCATCAGCTGTTCCATCCAAGCCCTCCCGATGAACGCGACGACACATTCCATTCCGACCCAGTTGGTTGGCTCCCCATGAACACGACGACGACATTGTTTCTCCGTTCTGACCCAGCCATGTACACGAGCCCTGGCCGTACGTATGCGCGAGTAGGCGTTCGAGACCCTGCCCGTATGTACGTACGTGGCCGTATTTTCTTTCTTGCACACTGGCCGCTGTACGTACGTGTACATGCTACGTGCGCGCCTCTACTACAACATGTGCGCGCCTCTACATGGACCAGTATGTACATACACATTCACGACCAGAATGACAACGCTACATACGCTTCGACTAGGTGGGTCCCGATTGTCAGGCACTTCCTTACGTGCGAAGATATAGCTGGTGGGTCCCAGCAGTCAGGGGGGCGAATCGTTTTTTTGTCCGGACCCACTTCCTTGCGTGCGAAGATGTAGCTGGTGGGTCCCAGCAGTCAGGGGGAAACATTTTTTTTGCAAAATACGGTGGCCCGTCCGGTGGGTCCCCGCTGTCAGGTGTAGGAATAATTATTTTCTGCGTAATAAGGAGGCACTTCCTTGCTGCGGTCATGGACCCAGCTGTCAGCCTCTCCACGTACAGTCCATGTCTGATGGAAGCCGTTTCTTCACCACGCTGACCATGATGTCTACTACACAACCTTCTTCTTGTAGACGTTGTTGGGCCTCCAAGTGCAGAGGTTTTAGGACAGTAGCAAATTTCCCTCAAGTGGATGACCTAAGGTTTATCAATCCGCGGAAGGCGTAGGATGAAGATGGTCTCTCTCAAGCAACCCTGCAACCAAATAACAAAGAGTCTCTTGTGTCCCCGACACACCCAATACAATGGTAAATTGTGTAGGTGCACTAGTTCGGCGAAGAGATGGTGATACAAGTGCAATATGGATAGTAGATAATGGTTTTTGTAATCTAAAAATATAAAAACAGCAAGGTAACTAATGATAAAAGTGAGCGTAAACGGTATTGCAATGCGTTGAAACAAGGCCTAGGGTTCATACTTTCACTAGTGCAAGTTCTCTCAACAATAATAACATAATTGGATCATATAACTATCCCTCAACATGCAACAAAGAGTCATTGTCGGTGTCAAAACCGGCGGATCTCGGGTAGGGGGTCCCGAACTGTGCGTCTAGGCCGGATGGTAACAGGAGGCAGGGGACACGATGTTTTACCCAGGTTCGGGCCCTCTTGATGGAGATAAAACCCTACGTCCTGCTTGATTAATATTGATGATATGGGTAGTACAAGAGTAAATCTACCACGAAATCAGAGAGGCTAAACCCTAGAAGCTAGCCTATGGTATGATTGTATGTTATGGTTGTTGTCCTACGGACTAAAACCCTTCGGTTTATATAGACACCGGAGAGGGTTAGGGTTACACAAGGTCGGTTACAAATGAGGAAATATCCATATCCGTATTGCCTAGCTTGCCTTCCACGCCAAGTAGAGTCCCATCCGGACACGAGACGAAGTCTTCAATCTTGTATCTTCATAGTCTAATAGTCCGACCAATGGAGATAGTCCGGCTGTCCGGAGACCCCCTAATCCAGGACTCCCTCAGTAGCCCCTGAACCAGGCTTCAATGACGATGAGTCCGGCGCGCAGTATTGTCTTCGGCATTGCAAGGCGGGTTCCTTCTCCGAATACATCACAGAAGAATTTGAATATGAGGATAGTGTCCGACCCTGCAAAATAAGTTCCACATACTTGTTGGGTTTCGTAGTAATTTCAAAAATTTTCCTACGCGCACACAGGATCATGTGATGCATAGCAACGAGAGGAGAGTGTTGTCTACGTACCCAACGCAGACCGACTGCGGAAGCGATGACACGACGTAGAGGAAGTAGTCGTACGTCTTCACGATCCAACCGATCAAGCACCGAAACTACGGCACCTCCGAGTTCGAGCACACGTTCAGCTCGATGACGATCCCCGGACTCCGATCCAGCAAAGTGTCGGGGAAGAGTTTCGTCAGCACGATGGCATGGTGATGATCTTGATGAATTACAGCAGCAGGGCTTCGCCTAAACTCCGCTACAGTATTATCGAGGAATATGGTGGCAGGGGGCACCGCACACGGCTAAGGAATCGATCACGTGGATCAACTTGTGTCAACTTGTGTGTTTAGAGGTGCCCCTGCCTCAGTATATAAAGGAGCCAAGGGGGGAGGGTGCGCCGGCCAGGAGGAGGAGGTGCAGGAGGAGTCCTACTCCTACCGGGAGTAGGACTCCCCTCCAATCCTATTCCAACTAGGATTCCCAAGGGGGAAAGAGGGAGAGGGGTGGCCGGCCACCTCTCCTAGTCCTAATAGGACTAGGAGAAGGGGGGAGGCGCGCAGCCCCCTTGGGCTGCCCCTTTCTCCTTTCCACTAAGGCCCATGAAGGCCCATGTGGTTCCCGGGGGGGTTCCGGTAACCTCCCGGTAACCCGGTAAAATCCCGATTTCACCCGGAACACTTCCGATGTCCAAACATAGGCTTCCAATATATCAATCTTTATGTCTCGACCATTTCGAGACTCCTCGTCATGTCCGTGATCACATCCGGGACTCCGAACAACCTTCGGTACATCAAAATGCATAAACTCATAATATAACTGTCATCGTAACCTTAAGCGTGCGGACCCTACGGGTTCGAGAACAATGTAGACATGACCGAGACATGTCTCTGGTCAATAACCAATAGCGGGACCTGGATGCCCATATTGGCTCCTACATATTCTACGAAGATCTTTATCGGTCAGACCGCATAACAACATACGTTGTTCCCTTTGTCATCGGTATGTTACTTGCCCGAGATTCGATCGTCGGTATCCAATACCTAGTTCAATCTCGTTACCGGTAAGTCTCTTTACTCGTTCCGAAATACATCATCTCACAACTAACATATTAGTTGTAATGCTTGCAAGGCTTATGTGATGTGTATTACCGAGAGGGCCCAGAGATACCTCTCCGACAATCGGAGTGACAAATCCTAATCTCGAAATACGCCAACCCAACATCGACCATTGGAGACACCTGTAGTACTCCTTTATAATCACCCATTTACTTGTGACGTTTGGTAGTACCCAAAGTGTTCCTCCGGTAAACGGGAGTTGCATAATCTCATAGTCGTAGGAACATGTATAAGTCATGAAGAAAGCAACAGCAACATACTAAACGATCAGGTGCTAAGCTAATGGAATGGGTCATGTCAATCAGATCATTCTACTAATGATGTGACCTCGTTAATCAAATAACAACTCATTGTTCATGGTTAGGAAACATAACCATCTTTGATTAACGAGCTAGTCAAGTAGAGGCATACTAGTGACACTCTGTTTGTCTATGTATTCACACATGTATTATGTTTCCGGAAAATACAATTCTAGCATGAATAATAAACATTTATCATGATTATAAGGAAATAAATAATAACTTTATTATTGCCTCTAGGGCATATTTCCTTCAGTCCCCCACTTGCACTAGAGTCAATAATCTAGATTACACTGTAATGAATCTAACACCCATGGAGCTTTGGTGCTGATCATGTTTTGCTCGTGGAAGAGGCTTAGTCAACGGGTCTGCAATATTCAGATCCGTATGTATCTTGCAAATCTCTATGTCTCCCACCTGGACTAGATCCCGGATGGAGTTGAAGCGTCTCTTGATGTGTTTGGTCCTTTTGTGAAATCTGGATTCCTTTGCCAAGGCAATTGCACCAGTATTGTCACAAAAGATTTTCATTGGACCCGATGCACTAGGTATGACACCTAGATCGGATATGAACTCCTTCATCCAGACTCCTTCATTTGCTGCTTCCGAAGCAGCTATGTATTCCGCTTCACATGTAGATCCCGCTACGACGCTTTGTTTAGAACTGCACCAACTGACAGCTCCACCGTTTAATGTAAACACGTATCCGGTTTGCGATTTAGAATCGTCCGGATCAGTGTCAAAGCTTGCATCAACGTAACCTTTTACGATGAGCTCTTTGTCACTTCCATATACGAGAAACATATCCTTAGTCCTTTTCAGGTATTTCAGGATGTTCTTGACCGCTGTATAGTGATCCATTCCTGGATTACTTTGGTACCTCCCTGCTAAACTTATAGCAAGGCACACATCAGGTCTGGTACACAGCATTGCATACATGATAGAGCCTATGGCTGATGCATAGGGAACATCTTTCATATTCTCTCTATCTTCTGCAGTGGTCGGGCATTGAGTCTTACTCAATTTCACACCTTGTAACACAGGCAAGAACCCTTTCTTTGCTTGATCCATTTTGAATTTCTTCAAAATTTTGTCAAGGTATGTGCTTTGTGAAAGTCCAATTAAGCGTCTTGATCTGTCTCTATAGATCTTAATGCCTAATATGTAAGCAGCTTCACCGAGGTCTTTCATTAAAAAACTTTTATTCAAGTATCCCTTTATGCTATCCAGAAATTCTATATCATTTCCAATCAGTAATATGTCATCCACATATAATATCAGAAATGCTACAGAGCTCCCACTCACTTTCTTGTAAATACAGGCTTCTCCAAAAGTCTGTATAAAACCAAATGCTTTGATCACACTATCAAAACGTTTATTCCAACTCCGAGAGGCTTGCACCAGTCCATAAATGGATCGCTGGAGCTTGCACACTTTGTTAGCTCCCTTTGGATCGACAAAACCTTCTGGTTGCATCATATACAACTCTTCTTCCAGGAATCCATTCAGGAATGCAGTTTTGACATCCATTTGCCAAATTTCATAATCATAAAATGCGGCAATTGCTAACATGATTCGGACGGACTTAAGCATCGCTACGGGTGAGAAGGTCTCATCGTAGTCAATTCCTTGAACTTGCCGAAAACCTTTTGCGACAAGTCGAGCTTTGTAGACAGTAACATTACCATCAGCGTCAGTCTTCTTCTTAGAGATCCATTTATTCTCAATCGCTTGCCGATCATCGGGCAAGTCAACCAAAGTCCATACTTTGTTCTCATACATGGATCCCATCTCAGATTTCATGGCTTCTAGCCACTTTGCGGAATCTGGGCTCACCATCGCTTCTTCATAGTTCGTAGGTTCATCATGATCTAGTAGCATGACCTCCAGAACAGGATTACCGTACCACTCTGGTGCGGATCTTACTCTGGTTGATCTACGAAGTTCAGTAGTATCTTGATCTGAAGTTTCATGATCATTATCATTGGCTTCCTCACTAACTGGTGTAGGTGTCACTGAAACAGTTTTCTGTGATGAACTACTTTCCAGTAAGGGAGCAGGTACAGTTACCTCGTCAAGTTCTACTTTCCTCCCACTCACTTCTTTCGAGAGAAACTCCTTCTCTAGAAATGATCCATTCTTAGCAACGAATGTTTTGCCTTCGGATCTGTGATAGAAGGTGTACCCAACAGTTTCCTTTGGGTATCCTATGAATACACATTTCTCTGATTTGGGTTCGAGCTTATCAGGTTGAAGCTTTTTCACATAAGCATCGCAGCCCCAAACTTTAAGAAACGACAACTTTGGTTTCTTGCCAAACCACAGTTCATAAGGCGTCGTCTCAACGGATTTTGATGGTGCCCTATTTAACGTGAATGCGGCCGTCTCTAAAGCATATCCCCAAAATGATAGCGGTAAATCAGTAAGAGACATCATAGATCGCACCATATCTAGTAAAGTACGATTACGACGTTCGGACACACCATTACGCTGTGGTGTTCCGGGTGGCGTGAGTTGCGAAACTATTCCACAATTTTTCAAATGTACACCAAACTCGTAACTCAAATATTCTCCTCCACGATCAGATCGTAGAAACTTTATTTTCTTGTTACGATGATTTTCAACTTCACTCTGAAATTCTTTGAACTTTTCAAATGTTTCAGACTTATGCTTCATTAAGTAGATATATCCATATCTGCTCAAATCATCTGTGAAGGTGAGAAAATAACGATATCCACCACGAGCCTCAATATTCATCGGGCCACATACATTGGTATGTATGATTTCCAACAAATCTGTTGCTCTCTCCATAGTACCGGAGAACGGTGTTTTAGTCATCTTGCCCATGAGGCACGGTTCGCAAGTACCAAGTGATTCATAATCAAGTGGTTCCAAAAGTCCATTAGTATGGAGTTTCTTCATGCGTTTTACACCGATATGACCTAAACGACAGTGCCACAAATAAGTTGCACTTTCATTATCAACTCTGCATCTTTTGGTTTCAACATTATGAATATGTGTATTACTACTATCGAGATTTAGTAAGAATAGACCACTCTTCAAGGGTGCATGACCATAAAAGATATTACTCATATAAATAGAACAACCATTATTCTCTGATTTAAATGAATAACCGTCTCGCATTAAACAAGATCCAGATATAATGTTCATGCTCAACGCTGGCACCAAATAACAATTATTTAGGTCTAATATTAATCCCGAAGGTAGATGTAGAGGTAGCGTGCCGACCGCGATCACATCGACTTTGGAACCGTTTCCCACGCGCATCGTCACCTCGTCCTTTGCCAGTGCCCGCTTATTCTGTAGTCCCTGTTTCGAGTTGCAAATATTAGCAACAGAACCAGTATCAAATACCCAGGTGCTACTGCGAGCATTGGTAAGGTACACATCAATAACATGTATATCACATATACCTATGTTCACCTTGCCATCCTTCTTATCCGCCAAATACTTGGGGCAGTTCCGCTTCCAGTGACCAGTCTGCTTGCAGTAGAAGCACTCAGTTTCAGGCTTAGGTCTAGACTTGGGTTTCTTCTCTTGAGCAGCAACTTGCTTGCCGTTCTTTTTGAAGTTCCCCTTTTTTCTTCCCTTTGCCCTTTTTCTTGAAACTAGTGGTCTTGTTAACCATCAACACTTGATGCTCCTTCTTGATTTCTACCTCCGCAGCTTTTAGCATTGCGAAGAGCTCGGGAATAGTCTTGTTCATCCCTTGCATATTATAGTTCATCACGAAGCTCTTGTAGCTTGGTGGCAGTGATTGGAGAATTCTGTCAATGACGCAATCATCTGGAAGATTAACTCCCAATTGAATCAAGTGATTATTATACCCAGACATTTTGAGTATATGCTCACTGACAGAACTGTTCTCTTCCATCTTGCAGCTATAGAACTTATTGGAGACTTCATATCTCTCAATCCGGGCATTTGCTTGAAATATTAACTTCAACTCCTGGAACATCTCATATGCTCCATGACGTTCAAAACGTCGTTGAAGTCCCGATTCTAAGCCGTAAAGCATGGCACACTGAACTATCGAGTAGTCATCAGCTTTGCTCTGCCAGACGTTCATAACATCTGGCGTTGCTCCAGCAGCAGGCCTGGCACCCAGCGGTGCTTCCAGGACGTAATTCTTCTGTGTAGCAATGAGGATAATCCTCAAGTTACGGACCCAGTCCGTGTAATTGCTACCATCATCTTTCAACTTTGCTTTCTCAAGGAACGCATTAAAATTTAACGGAACAATAGCACGAGCCATCTATCTACAATCAACATAAACAAGCAAGATACTATCAGGGACTAAGTTCATGATAAATTTTAAGTTCAATTAATCATATTATTAAAGAACTCCCACTTAGATAGACATCCCTCTAATCCTCTAAGTGATCACGTGATCCAAATCAACTAAACCATATCCGATCATCACGTGAGATGGAGTAGTTTCATCGGTGAACATCATTATGTTGATCATATCTACTATATGATTCACGCTCGACCTTTCGGTCTCCGTGTTCCGAGGCCATATCTGCATATGCTAGGCTCGTCAAGTTTAACCTGAGTATTCTGCGTGCGCAACTGTTTTGCACCCGTTGTATTTGAACGTAGAGCCTATCACACCCGATCATCACGTGGTGTCTCAGCACGAAGAACTTTTGCAACGGTGCATACTCAGGGAGAACACTTCTTGATAATTTAGTGAGAGATCACCTTATAATGCTACCATCAATCAAAGCAAGATAAGATGCATAAAAAGATAAACATCACATGCAATCAATATAAGTGATATGATATGGCCATCATCATCTTGTGCTTGTGATCTCCATCTCCGAAGCACCGTCATGATCACCATCGTCACCGGCGCGACACCTTGATCTCCATCGTAGCATCGTTGTCGTCTCGCCAATCTTATGCTTCCACGACTATCACTACCGTTTAGTAATAAAGTAAAGCATTACATCGCGATTGCATTGCATACAATAAAGCGACAACCATATGGCTCCTGCCAGTTGCCGATAACTTGGTTACAAAACATGATCATCTCATACAATAAAATTCAACATCATGCCTTGACCATATCACATCACAACATGCCCTGCAAAAACAAGTTAGACGTCCTCTACTTTGTTGTTGCATGTTTTACGTGGTTGCTACGGGCTTAAGTAAGAACCAATCTCACCTACGCATCAAAACCACAACGATAGTTTGTCAAATAGACTCCGTTTTAACCTTCGCAAGGACCGGGCGTAGCCATACTTGGTTCAACTAAAGTTGGAGAGGCAGTCGCCCGCAAGCCATCTCTGTGCAAAGCACGTCGAGGGAACCGGTCTCGCGTAAGCGTACGCGTAAGGTTGGTCCGGGTCGTCTCGTCCAACAATACCGCTGAACCAAAATATGACATGCTGGTAGGCAGTATGACTTGTATCGTCCACAACTCACTTGTGTTCTACTCGTGCATATAACATCAACATCATTAACCTAGGCTCGAATGCCACTGTTGGGTTTCGTAGTAATTTCAAAAAATTTCCTACGCACACGCAAGATCATGTGATGCATAGCAACGAGGGGAGAGTGTTGTCTACGTACCCAACGCAGACCGACTGCGGAAGCAATGACACGACGTAGAGGAAGTAGTCGTACGTCTTCACGATCCAACCGATCAAGCACCGAAACTACGGCACCTCCGAGTTCGAGCACACGTTCAGCTCGATGACGATCCCCGGACTCCGATCCAGCAAAGTGTCGGGGAAGAGTTTCGTCAGCACGACGGCGTGGTGACGATCTTGATGAACTACAGCAGCAGGGCTTCGCCTAAACTCCGCTACAGTATTATCGAGGAATATGGTGGCAGGGGGCACCGCACACGGCTAAGGAATCGATCACGTGGATCAACTTGTGTCAACTTGTGTGTTTAGAGGTGCCCCTGCCTCCGTATATAAAGGAGGAGAGGAGGGGAGGCTGGCCGGCCAAAGAGGGAGGCGCAGGAGAGTCCTACTCCCTCTGGGAGTAGGATTCCTCCCCCCAATCCTAGTCCAACTAGGATTCCTCGGAGGGGAAGGGAGAGATGGGGGCCGGCCACCTTCTCCTAGTCTTAATAGGACTAGGGGAGGGGAAAGAGGCGCAGCCACCTTGGGCTGCCCCTTTCTCCTTTCCACTAAGGCCCATGATGGCCCATATGGCTCCCGGGGGGTTCCGGTAACCTCCCGGTAACCCGGTAAAATCCCGATTTCACCCGGAACACTTCCGATGTCCAAACATAGGCTTCCAATATATCAATCTTTACGTCTCGACCATTTAGAGACTCCTCGTCATGTCCGTGATCACATCCGGGACTCCGAACAACCTTCGGTACATCAAAATGCATAAACTCATAATATAACTGTCATCGTAACCTTAAGCGTGCGGACCCTACGGGTTCGAGAACAATGTAGACATGACCGAGACATGTATCTGGTCAATAACCAATAGCGGGACCTGGATGCCCATATTGGCTCCTACATATTCTACGAAGATCTTTATCGGTCAGACCGCATAACAACATACGTTGTTCCCTTTGTCATCGGTATGTTACTTGCCCGAGATTCGATCGTCGGTATCCAATACCTAGTTCAATCTCGTTAACGGCAAGTCTCTTTACTCGTTCCGTAATACATCATCTCACAACTAACATATTAGTTGTAATGCTTGCAAGGCTTATGTGATGTGTATTACCGAGAGGGCCCAGAGATACCTCTCCGACAATCGGAGTGACAAATCCTAATCTCGAAATACGCCAACCCAACATCCACCATTGGAGACACCTGTAGTACTCCTTTATAATCACCCATTTACGTTGTGACGTTTGGTAGTACCCAAAGTGTTCCTCCGGTAAACGGGAGTTGCATAATCTCATAGTCGTAGGAACATGTATAAGTCATGAAGAAAGCAATAGCAACATACTAAACGATCAGGTGCTAAGCTAATGGAATGGGTCATGTCAATCAGATCATTCTACTAATGATGTGACCTCGTTAATCAAATAACAACTCATTGTTCATGGTTAGGAAACATAACCATCTTTGATTAACGAGCTAGTCAAGTAGAGGCATACTAGTGACACTCTGTTTGTCTATGTATTCACACATGTATTATGTTTCCGGAAAATACAATTCTAGCATGAATAATAAACATTTATCATGATTATAAGGAAATAAATAATAACTTTATTATTGCCTCTAGGGCATATTTCCTTCAATACTAGCGTAGAGAGAATAATATTTTCGCAAATCTAATTTGCTGACTTGTTTTGGTAGCATGACGTTATGTCATGGCCCGGTGATTATTCAAACCGTTTCCCTTAACCAGCCCCGCACATAACGCGAGGCAGTTTTTCGACACGTCTTGTCAAAGCAGAGATTGTGTCCCCTTATTACGGGATTCTCATCAATACGGGTGTGGGTAACCCAACCGCGCCATTGATTACGGTGCTTGGGGGATGAGCGAGTTTTACCAGATAAGTGGGGACACTTAGTTTCGTGCGCCCATATAAAGGGATAAGGATTCACCTTTCTATCCATGCCTTCTTCCTCCTTTGCTCATCCATTTCGCACACTCGAGCTCTAGCGCCCAAGTCCACACTTCCCACCTCAACCTTCTCCAACCATGTCCGGAGCGGGAGGCAGGTGGATGGTCTCCTCCGTCACGGATGGAGACATCAAGAAACTGAGGAAAGTCGGATACCTACCCGACGACATCGGGCACCGGCTCCCAGATGAGGGGCAGCTCATCCCCACCCCCAGGACCCATGAGAGGGTAGTGTTCCTCACCCATTTCCTCCGTGGACTGGGATCCCTCTCCATCCATTCGTTCGGGGGCTCATGTTCTATTACGGCATGGATTTCCACGATCTGGCCCCGAACTTCATCCTCAACATCTCGGCGTTTATCGTCGTGTGCGAGGCCTTCCTCCGCATCAAGCCCCACTTCGGCTTATGGTTGAAGACTTTCAATGTCAAGCCGAAGGTTGTGGGCGGGCGCCAAGCGGAGTGCGGAGGCGCCATGGTGGGCAAGATGCCCAACATAACATGGCTCGAGGGCTCCTTTGTGGAAACCATAAAGGGGTGGCAATCAGGGTGGTTCTACATCATCGAGCCGCGCGACCCTGCATGGGCAGCGGCCCCCGAGTTCCGATCTGGCATCCCCATGCGGCTCACTTCCTGGAAAGAGAAGGGCCTGTCCTGGGGTAGTTTGGGAGAGCTGACCGGACTCCAAACATGTATTCAAAACACGGTGAACAAGAAGCTCAAACTTGTCAACGTGGTCCAGGTCATGCTCCACCGCCGGATCCTCCCGTGCCAACAACGGGAGTTCAACTTGTGGGAGTTCGACCCGGCGCAGCACCGAACTCTGAACAGGCTCTTCGACACGACTCATGAAGATGCCTGGAGGGTGCTGTTCAAAAGCGCTGAGGTCCCCCCTCCTATTACTGAGGATCGCGGATTCAGCACGAAGCGCCAAGCCTGTGCGGTAAGCTGCTTTACCTTTCATAGGATACTTATTTTTTATAGATTGACTCCATGTGGGATCTAAACTCCTGCACTTTTGACAGGACTGGCAGGAGACGGTCGGACAGATCGACTGTCCGACTCCTTTGCCCGAAGGCCCCGCAGACGCTCTTCTGACGAAGATGCTGACTCCGGCCCCTTATACGGTGCCAGAGAAGACCAAGAAGGCCAAGGGAACCCGAAAGAGTTCCCGACGCCAGGCGTCGTCGGACTCACCGTCCGATGACTCTACGGTGCACTCTTCCCCCGAAGACGAGGAAGAAGAAGAAGATGCTCCCCCACCGGCTTGTGGAGATAAGAAAAGGAAGGCCACCCCAACTGGGGGCCGAGGGGTCCAAGAAGGGAAGGACACTCCTTCCGGACAGTTCCACCGCCGCCGACGAAGGCGAAGACGAGTGGTTGCCCAGGGCCAAGCCCCCGGGGAGATCGTAAGTATTCGGATACCAGAGTAACTCATAGAATTCCTTTGTCGCACTGCTTTCCCTAACGCCGAACATAGTTATGCAGGCCGCCACGAGCCAGTATCGATGTATCATCGGACGGCTCCCTGGGCTCGTCGGACATGGATAGAGATCTAGTCCCGACTGCCACCTCCCCTCATCCCACTGACGACGCCGAGGTGCTGTCTCAAGAGGCACCGGGGCGAGGGGAGATAGTCCTGGAGGCGCCTCAAGGCGACCTTCCGGACTCCAGGAGCCGAGGGGACGGGGCCCCTGAGAGCTCCGAGTTCGGCCCTCAGCCGAACACCACGCCGGAACCTCCAGCGGTTCCGAGCTCGAGCAGGCGGCCTCCTTCTAAGAGGGGCAAGACGCATGTGTCGGTGACCTCTATCCATCCAGAGGCGCTGGGCAATCTGCTGGAAGCGCTTCGCAGCGCTTCCATCGACGAGGAGCACCGCACTATCATGAGTGCGGTGATCCAAAAGGTTCAGTCCGCCAAGAGCGGATTGACTGAAGCCTGTGCCAGCCTTCCAACAGGCTTTGAGGTAAGTGTTTTAAAATGTAGTAGAAATATTACCGCATAGACAGTAGCCCCTGATGCTTTGTTCGGTGTTCACAAAGAAAAGCTGAACAGAGGATCAAATAATATCTCAGGAGTCTAATATAAGTATGTCAATATGCATATGCAGGCTTCGCTACTGGCGTCCGCCGCACTGACTGCGGAGGTTGCCGTACTGAAGCAGGACCTCGAGGGGTCCAGGAAAGAGCTCGGCCTTGCCAAGAGGCAGCTCGAGGAGAACAAGGGTAAGTAATACCCTGTTTATAGATATGTATATATAAAAGAAGACGCGATTGCAAAATGACAGGATCATCGTACATTTGCCAGGGGCCACGACCGAGGTGGCGACCCTGAAGCAAGCGCTAACCAAGGCTGAGGATATAGCGGCCAAGGAGCAGACCGAGCGAGAGAAGCATGAGGCTCAGGTGGGCGAGGTGCATCAAGAGCTCCAGGCTCTCGTGGTGAAGCATGAGGCGTTGGAGCTTGACTGAAAGACGCGGGAGTCTGAGCTTGCCGCAGCCCTCGAGAGTGCAAAAAGTGCCAAGGCCGAAGCCCAAAAGGCCCTCCAGGAGATCGATGCGATGAAGAAGATAGCGGCGGGTAAGGCTTTCTATATGCAAAGCAAGCATGTAAAAGTAAATTACCGATTACTTACCCGAATCCGGAGCTCTCCAGGAGCATTCGCAGATTTGCCCCGCAGCGTGTCCGATGCCGCACAATTTTACCAGGCCGAGGATGGAAGCTCAACGGAGAAGCTATTCTGGTCTCAGTATGCTGAGGCCGAACACCCGGTGCCAATGAACGACCAGCTGAAGCAGATGGTCGAGCTACATAAGGCGGCCGATCGGGCCATGAAGAGCTTTATAGTCCGACTGTGGCCTGGCGACGCCCTTCCGAACAGCTTCTTCGGCCTGGTGAGGCGGCTTGTGGATGCCTGCCCATGGCTGGAGGTCGTCAAGCGATCTGTCTACATTGAAGGTGTACGCCGGGCTTTCGCCCGTGTGAAATTGCAGTGGGTCAAGCTAGACGCCGTGAAGCTGATCAAGGAGGGGCCTCCGGAGGGCAAGGAGCACCGCCACCCCGAGATGTACTATGAGGGTGTTCTGCCGGGTGCCCGTCTCATAGCGGACGAGTGTTCAAAAGATGTAATATTTGAATGAGACTTGCTCGTTTTATCCTGTATGTATGAAAACTTGTTTCATATGCGCTATGCAACGCTTGTTTGAATTTAAAATATTACCTTCTGTTTAGCTGTTTATCCAATCTGAGAGATGGCTAGTCCTCGGCTTCTGCCCCCATGCCACGAGTGCTGGGGTGTTTGGGATAAACCTGAGCACTCTTGTTCCCATGTTTGGGTCCTTCGAGGGAGGAGCTCAGCACAGCGAACAAGGCAACCGGACTAAGAATGCTTTATCACTCTCACTTAGCCATAGAATTCTATAATTTTAAATTTCGGCGAAGCCCCTGGTATTCGGAAGGCCGAATTTGGGGCGCGATACACGCCTTTAAGCCGGACAGGGCCGGCCCCTTGCTCTAAGTGGCATAAGTTTTTAGGGACTCGAAAACCTCGCCGAACAGCGACCAGTCTCTCGCCTTATCATGACAGTCAGTTTTAGCTTTCTCTACTGAGGTGCTGAACCCAGCAGAACCGGGGCACAATCGCAGTAGTTCTCCTAGCGCTACCTTAGCCGATAGAGCGGAACGTAAGGTACCAAAACATAGGAGCCGGGCAAACCCAACATTTGACCAAAGACATGATTCGGAGCTGATACATATAATGATATAAGTTCGGGGTGCCGCACTTGTGAAAGTGTTCGGACTTTTCACACCGTATTGTGAGGTACGTAAGCCCCTGGTGTATTAGCCGTACCAAGGTGTACGATTGCAAGGCGTCATTAATGAACACACACACACACACA
>NC_041388.1:398815167-398936793 GCF_002162155.2 Triticum dicoccoides | reverse complement strand
GAATGCAATAATAGTCGTAATGTCATGCTTTGTTTATTCAAAAAATTGCGCTAAACCAGAGTGATACAGATAGTGCGATAAGCAAAGAGTAGGACTATGTCCCTTCCAAGGGCAAGCTGAGGAATGATATTAAATCGAAAATTTCGCTCGTTACTATAATCCACTTGGGAATTCCGTGGTATGGCGTAGCTGTCTGCCTCCTTGGTTGTTGCATCATGTGTTCGGCAATAGTGCTGCTGGACAGTGTTTTCAGAGATTAATATCCTGAAAAAAAGAAAAATAACCAAACGGGAAGTCCCTAGTGCGGTTTAGGCCGCGTCTTGGGGCGTGCCGCAGTTGTGCCCCCTCCCCACCTGTGCCCATGGTATTTTTAATGCGTAATTATGTACGCGCGGTACGAGTTTCGCCGTTGGGCTGGGATTGGGGTGGCCGCCGTATTGCTACACGAGCTCATATCGCGCCAGGCGATCTATTTGCCGATTGCCCCGAGCGCGCTTGAAGGTGTCCGGGCTTTGAAGCGCCGAACTGGTTGATTGCCTTGAGAGGCTGCTTTGCGCTTCTGCTGCGAGGGCCGCAGTGTGCTCCTCTGTTCGAAGAGAGCGCTCTGCGTTTCCATTGACTGTAATAACTCCTCGAGGTCCTGGCATTTTGAGCTTGAGGTATGCATAATGCGGTACCGCATTGAATCTAGCAAATGTGGTTCGCCCGAGCAGCACGTGATAATCACTGCGGAACGGGACTATATCGAAGATTAAGTCTTCGCTTCAGAAGTTATCCGGGGATCCGAAGACCACGTCCAGTGTAATTGAGCCTGTGCAATGGGCCTCTACACCTGGAATGACGCCTTTAAAGCTCGTTTTTGTGGGTTTGATCCTTGAGGGGTTTATACCCATTTTGCAAACTGTATCCTGATAAAGCAGGTTCAGGCTGCTGCCGCCATCCATAAGGACTCGAGTGAGGTGAAATCCGTCAATGATTGGGTCTAGGACCAGTGCGGCAAATCCACCATGACGGATACTAGTGGGGTGGACCCTGCGATCGAAGGTGATCGGACAGGAGGACCAAGGGTTGAACTTTGGGGCGACTGGCTCCAACGCATATACGTCCCTGAGCGCACGCTTCCGCTCCCTCTTGGGGATGTGGGTTGCGTATATCATATTCACCGTCCGCACTTGCGGGGGAAACCTCTTCTGACCTCCGGTGTGCGGCTGCCGGGGTTTTTCCTCGTCATCGCTATGCGGCCCCTTGTCCTTGTTTTCGGCAATTAACTTGCCGGCCTGCTTGAACACCCAACAATCCCTGTTGGTGTGATTGGCTGGCTTGTCTAGGGTGCCATGTATTTGAGACGAGCGATCGAGTATACGGTCCAAGCTGGACAGACCCGACGTACTTTGTTTGAATGGCTTTTTCCGTTGACCGGGTTTAGAGCCTTTGAATCCGTCATTGACTGTCGTATCCTCGGTATTTTTGCTATTAGTGCGGCACTTATGTTTGTTGCGACGTGACCTGCTATTGCCATCCTTGGTATCCGAGGTACCATGGTTCTTTGATATGTTATTACTGCGAGCCAGCCAGCTGTCTTCTCCCGCACAAAAGCGGGTCATGAGCGTCGTGAGAGCTGCCGTAGATTTCGGCTTTTCCTGACCAAGGTGCCAGGCTAGCCACTCGTCTCGGATGTTGTGTCTGAAAGCCGCTAAGGCCTCTGCATCCGGACAATCGACAATTTGATTTTTCTTTGTAAGGAACCGAGTCCAGAATTGCCTGGCCGACTCTTCTGGCTGCTAAATTATGTGGCTCAAGTCATCGGCGTCTGGTGGTCGCACATAAGTGCCCTGAAAGTTGTCGAGGAATGCGGCTTCCAGATCTTCCCAACAGCTAATGGAGTCCGCTGGCAAGCTGTTAAGCCAATGCCGCGCTGGTCCTTTGAGCTTTAGTGGGAGGTATTTGATGGCGTGTAAGTCATCACCGCGGGCCATGTGGATGTGGAGGAGGAAATCCTCGATCCATACTGCGGGATCTGTTGTGCCGTCGTATGATTCAATATTTACAGGTTTGAAACCTTCTGGGAATTGATGTTCCATTACTTTGTCTGTGAAGCATAAGGGGTGTGCGGCGCCTCTGTATCGGGCTATATCGCGACGCAACTCGAATGGGTCTTGCCCGCTGTGTTCGGCCCGGCCGGATTTGCTTTTACTGTATCCGGCGTGACGTTTATCGTCTCGCAGAGTTGTGCACCCTCGTGATCCGTAGATCGATCTTGCATGCTTTGCTTTGTCCTCCAATATGTCTCGCAGGTCTGGCGTATCTCCCCATGCCTTTTTATTTGAATGGCGTCGGGGTAGAGGCTGAGTTTTTGGCTGGAATGCCTCTCTATCGCGGCCACGAGGTGGCCGATTAGCTGTATCATACGCTTCTTCCTGCAGTCGGGGTAGTAACCTGCACTTTGGGTAATTCTTGGAGGGGCGCTCAAGTTTATATTCCTCGGCCGCGAGGACTTCAATCCATCTGTGAGCTAGCAGATCTTGATCAGCTTGAAGCTGCTGCTGCTTTTTCTTCAGGCTATTTACCATGGCCATAAGCCGGCGCTTGAAGCGCTCTTGTTCGACGGGATCCTCTGGTACGGCGAATTCATCGTCGCCGAGGCTTGCTTCGTCTTCGGAGGGGGCATGTAATTGTCATCCTTCTCCTCTCCGTCTGCCGCTCTCTCAGGAGGGCTGGCTCCTCCATCCTCCTGCTCTAAATCTTGTTGGAGGGGATTGTTGTTGTCTTCGGCACTATCCGGAGTGTTATTATCTCCTGTGCTGGTATCACCACTTTTGCTTTGGCGGGACTTAGAACGGCGCCGCTGACGTTGGCGCTTGGGTTGCTTCTTGGAGGGGTCATCCTTCGCTATCTCATCACCATTGCCTTCTTTGGGTGTATCCACCATGTATATGTCATATGACGAGGTGGCTTTCCAGTGCCCTATAGGCGCTGGTTCATGTTCGTTTCCTACATCGTCGACCATACTATCGATGTCTTCGGAGTCGAAGTCGAGCATGTCGGTTAAATCATCGACAGTGGCTACGAAGTGGGTGGTGGGTGGGCGTCGAATTTCTTCGTCGTCCGCATCCCAATCCTGTTGTCCATAATTCGGCCAGGGCTCTCCTGACAAAGAGAGAGACCTTAGTGAATTCAGAATGTCGCCGAAGGGCGAGTGCTGAAAGATATCCGCGGCGGTGAATTCCATGATCGGCGCCCAATCAGATTCGATTGGCAGGGGTGCGGGCGGTTCGGAGTCCGGAAAAGAGTCCGGCACCTTGGAGTCACGGGCTTCACGAAGGATTAGGCTGGTGTTCGGCTCGATTGCTGTTGAGACTGCACCCCCTGAGGTGGTATCTAGCCACCTGTCCTCGATTGGCGCAGTTGGCTCCGAGCTAAGGGTCGGACCTGATGCGGGCGCGACCTCTGGGGTACTGTTCGGCGACAGAGCTAGGTCATACCCATCGTGATAGTGCGACGCGCCCGGCTGTGGCTTGAATCCGTCGAAGATCAAGTCTCCGCAGATGTCGGCCGTGTAGTTCAAACTTCCAAATCTGACCTGATGGCCAGGGGCGTAGCTTTCAATCTGCTCCAGATGGCCAAGCGAATTAGCTCGCAGTGTAAAGCCGCCGAATACGAAGATCTGTCCGGGGAGAAAAGTCTCGCCCTGGACCGCATCACTATCGATGATAGTAGGAGCCATCAAGCCTAACGGCAACGACACAGAGGAACTCTCAATGAAAGCACCAATGTCGGTGTCAAAACCGGCGGATCTCGAGTAGGGGGTCCCGAACTGTGCATCTAGGCCGGATGGTAATAGGAGGCAGGGGACACGATGTTTTACCCAGGTTCGGGCCCTCTTGATGGAGGTAAAACCCTACGTCCTGCTTGATTAATATTGATGATATGGGTAGTACAAGAGTAGATCTACCACGAGATCAGAGAGGCTAAACCCTAGAAGCTAGCCTATGGTATGATTGTATGTTATGGTTGTTGTCCTACGGACTAAAACCCTTCGGTTTATATAGACACCGGAGAGGGTTAGGGTTACACAAGGTCGGTTACAAAGGAGGAAATATCCATATCCGTATTGCCTAGCTTGCCTTCCACGCCAAGTAGAGTCCCATCCGGACACGAGACGAAGTCTTCAATCTTGTATCTTCATAGTCTAACGGTCCGGCCAATGGAGATAGTCTGGCTGTCCGGAGACCCCCTAATCCAGGACTCCCTCAGTCACTCCAAAGTCACTAATAGCGGAGAACAAACGAAGAGATTATGGTCGGGTACGAAACCACCTCAAAGTTATCCTTTTTGACTAATCTATTCAAGAGTCCGTAGTAAAATAACATGAAGCTATTATTTCCGTTCAATCTATCATAGAGTTCGTACTAGAATAACACCTTAAGACACAAATCAACCAAAACCCTAATGTCACCTAGATACTCCAATGTCACCTCAAGTATCCGTGGGTATGATTATACGATATGCATCACACAATCTCAGATTCATCTATTCAACCAACACAAAGTACTTCAAAGAGTGTCCCAAAGTTTCTACCGGAGAGTCAAGACGAAAACGTGTGCCAACCCCTATGCATAGGTTCATGGGCGGAACCCGCAAGTTGATCACCAAAACATACATCAAGTGGATTAATAGAATACCCCATTGTCACCACGGGTATCCCACACAAGACATACATCAAGTGTTCTCAAATCCTTAAAGACTCAATCTGATAAGATAACTTCAAAGGGAAACCTCAATCCATTACAAGAGAGTAGAGGGGGGAGAAACATCATAAGATCCAACTATAATAGCAAAGCTCGCGATACATCAAGATCGTATCACCTCAAGAACACGAGAGAGAGAGAGAGAGAGAGAGAGAGAGATTAAACACATAGCTACTGGTACATACCCTCAGCCCCGAGGGAGAACTACTCCCTCCTCGTCATGGAGAGCGCCAGGATGATGAAGATGGCCACCGGAGAGTGATTCGCCCTTCGGCAGGATGCCGGAACGGGTCTAGATTGGTTTTCGGTGGCTACGAAGGCTTCTGGTGGCGGAACTCCCGATCTATTCTGCCCCCGAAGTACGTCGGTGGGTCTCCGAGCTGTCCATGAGGCAGGGGGCACGCCCCCACCCTCGTGGGCAGCCCGGGACTCTGCTGGTCCATCTCCGATACTCCGTGGGCTTCTTCTGGTCCAAAAATAAGTTCTGTGAAGTTTCAGGTCAATTGGACTCCGTTTGATTTTCCTTTTCTGTGATACTCTAAAACAAGGAAAATACAAAAACTGGCACTGGGCTCTGGGTTAATAGGTTAGTCTCAAAAATAATATAAAAGTGTTTAATAAAGCCCATAAACATCCAAAACATATAATATAATAGCATGGAACAATCAAAAATTATAGATACATTGGAGACGTATCAGCATCCCCAAGCTTAATTACTGCTCGTCCTCGAGTAGGTAAATGATAAAAACAAAATTTGTGACATGGAATGCTACCTAACATATTTATCCATGTAATTCTCTTTACTGTGGCAAGAATATTCAGATCCATAAGATTCAAGACAAAAGTTTAATATTGACATAAAAATAATAATACTTCAAGCATACTAACAAAGTAATCATGTCTTCTCAAAATAACATGGCCAAAGAAGGCTATCCCTACAAAATCATATAGTCTGGCTATGCTCCATCTTCACCACACAACGTATTTAAATCATGTGCAACCCCGATGACAAGCCAAGCAATTGTTTCATACTTTTGATGTTCTCAAACTTTTTCAATCTTCACGCAATATATGAGCGTGAGCCATGGACATAGCAATATATGTGGAATAGAATGGTGGTTGTGGAGAAGACAAAAGGGAGGAGATAGTCTCACATCAACTAGGCGTATCAACGGGCTATGGAGATGCCCATTAATAGATATCAATGTGAGTGAGTAGGGATTGCCATGCAATGGATGCACTAGAGCTATAAGTATATGAAAGCTCAACAAAAAGAACTAAGTGGGTGTGCATCCAACTTGCTTGCTCACGAAGACCTAGGGCACTTGAGGAGGCCCATTCTTGGAATATACAAGCCAAGTTCTATAATGAAAATTTCCCACTAGTATATGAAAGTGACAAAACAAGAGACTCTCTATCATGAAGATCATGGTGCTACTTTGAAGCACAAGTGTGGTAAAAGGATAGTAGCATTGTCCCTTTTATTTTATTTTATTTTTTATTTTTTTATTTGGCCTTTCTTTTTTTATTCGGCCTTCCTTTTTTTGGGACAATGCTCTATTAATGATAATCATCACACTTCTATTTATTTACAACTCAATAATTACAACTCGATACTAGAACAAAGTATGACTCTATATGAATGCCTCCGGCGGTGTACCGAGATGTGCAATGACTCATGAGTGACATGTATGAAAGAATTATGAGAGGTGGCTTTGCCACAAATACGATGTCAACTGCATGATCATGCAAAGCAATGTGACAATGATGAAGCGTGTCATAATAAACAGAACAGTGGAAAGTTGCATGGCAATATATCTCGGAATGGCTATGGAAATGCCATAATAGGTAGGTATGGTGGATGTTTTGAGGAAGGTAAATGGTGGGTTTATGGTACCGGCGAAAGTTGCGCGGTACTAGAGAGGCTAGCAATGGTGGAAGGGTGAGAGTGAGTATAATCCATGGACTCAACATTAGTCATAAAAATCTCACATACTTATTGCAAAAATCTATTTGTTATCGAAACAAAGTATTATGCGCATGCTCCTAGGGGGATAGATTGGTAGGAAAAGAACATCGCTCATCCCCGACCACCACTCATCAGGAAGACAATAAATAAATAAATCATGCCCCGACTTCGTCACATAACGGTTCACCATACGTGCATGCTACGGGAATCACAAACTTCAACACAAGTATTTCTCAAATTCACAACTACTCAACTAGCATAACTCTAATATCACCATCTCCATATCTCAAAACAATTATCAAGTACCCAACTTCTCATAGTATTCAATGCACTTTATATGAAAGTTTTTATTATATCCCTCTTGGATGCTCATCATATTAGGACTAATTTCATAACCAAAGCAAATTACCATGCTGTTCTAAAAGACTCTCAAAATAATATAAGTGAAGAACGAGAGTTCATCTATTTCTTCAAAATAAAACCACCACCGTGCTCTAAAAAGATATAAGTGAAGTACTAGAGCAACAACAAACTACTCCGAAAGATATAAGTGAAGATCAATGAGTAGTCGAATAATCATGCAACTATGTGAAGACTCTCTAACATTTAAGAATTTAAGATATTGGTATTTTATTCAAACAGCAATCAAATCAAAAGAAAATAAAATGATGCTCCAAGCAAAACACATATCATGTGGTGAATAAAAATATAGCTCCAAGTAAAGTTACCGATGAACGAAGACGAAAGAGGGGATGCCATCCGGGGCATCCCCAAGCTTAGGATTTTTATTGTCCTTTAATATTACCTTGGGGTGCCTTGGGCATCCCCAAGCTTAGGATCTTGCCACTCCTTATTCCATAGTCCATCGAATCTTTACCAAAACTTGAAAACTTCACAACACAAAACTTGACAGAAAACTCGTAAGCCCCGTTAGCGAAAGAAAACAAAACACCACTTCAAGGTACTGTAATGAACTCATTCTTTATTTATATGGGTTTTAAACCTACTTTATTCCAACTTCTCTATGGTTTATAAACTCTTTTACTAGCCATAGATTCATCAAAATAAGTAAACAACACATGAAAAACAGAATCTGTCAAAAACAGAACAGTCTGTAGTAATCTGTAGCTAACGCAAGTTCTGGAACCCCAAAAATTCTAAAATAAATTTCTGGACGTGAGGAATTTATCTATTAATCATCTTCAAAAATAATTAACTAAATAGCACTCCCCAATAAAAAATGGCAGCAATTCTCGTGAGCGCTAAAGTTTCTGTTTTTTACAGCAAGATCGACAAGACTTTCCCCAAGTCTTCCCAACGGTTCTACTTGGCACAAACACTAATTAAACACAAAAACCACAACCAA
This sequence comes from Triticum dicoccoides, assembly GCF_002162155.2. NCBI lineage: Eukaryota > Viridiplantae > Streptophyta > Magnoliopsida > Poales > Poaceae > Triticum > Triticum dicoccoides. Next base: position 398,928,710 of record NC_041388.1, on the reverse strand, counting down.
AACAGAGGCTAGATAAATTATTAATTATTAAAAAGGATAAAAAAGCAAGGAACAAAAAATAAAGTTGGGTTGCCTCCCAACAAGCGCTATCGTTGGACGCCCCTAGCTAGGCATGATGATTTCAATGATGCTCACATAAAAGATAAGAATTGAAACATAAAGAGAGCATCATGAAGAATATGACTAGCATATTTAAGTCTAACCCACTTCCTATGCATAGGGATTTTGTGAGCAAACAACTTGTGGGAACAAGAATCAACTTGCATAAGAAAGCAACACAAGCATAACTTCAAGATTTTAAGCACATAGACATGAAACTTGATATTATTGCAATTCCTACAAGCATATGTTCCTCCCTCATACTAATTTTCAGTAGAATCATGAATGAATTAAACAATATAACCATCACCTAAATCATTCTTTTCATGATCTACAAGCATAGAAAATTTACTACTCTCTGCATAAGCAAAATTCTTCTCAATCGGAATAGTGGGAGTATCATAAGAGAGTCGAATACTATAAATTGTTTCCACATTAAAAGAGTAATGTTCAGAAAAAGGGTAATCATAATCATGAAAAGTTTTATAAATATAATCATCACTACTTTTTATAGCATATGTATCATCACAATAATTATCATAAGTCGCAACTTTGTTCTCATCATAATCGATTGAAACCTCTTCCAAGGTAGTGGAATCATCACTAAATAAAGTCATGACCTCTCCAAATCCACTTTCATAATTATCATAATAAGATTTAACATCCTCCAAAATAGTGGGATCATTACTTCCTAAAGTTGACACTCTTCCAAACCCACTTTCATCAATATAATCATCATAAGTAGGAGGCATGCTATCATCATTATAAATTTGCATATCAAAACTTGGGAGACTAAAAATATCATCTTCATTAAACGTAGAATCCCCAAGCTTGGGATTTTCATATCATAAGCATAATCACTTTCATCATTAATAGTATGGATAGCACCAATATTATAGCAATTATCATCACCACAAGGAGTAATAGGAGCAACATCATTTGGGAGAGATACCTTTTTACATGTGCTTCCCCGTCTTTTATTTTTCTTCTTTACCTCATGTGTAGGTTCAACCCTCTTTTTGGAGCTCCTTATTAATGAGATTGGACGAATAGAAGGCTCCTCCTCGTTACCTGATTCATCATAAGAAATAATAGGAGGATATTGGGAAGTCTCTTCCCTTTCATTAGTATTCTCTTCATCTTCTATTTCTTTTCTTTTCTTTATGTAATTGGAAATATAAGGATTTTCAATACAATTCACCGCACAATACATATAAATTTCCTCTAGATCAAAACCAAGAAGTTTATCACGGGCAAATACTGGAATATAGTTAGTTATCCATTTCATTTCTTTTTAACCCATAAGCAAACTAAGTTTATTATGATGTGCAAGAGAAATCAAGTCATCACAATTTTTGGAAACGATTAGATCATGAAACAATTTGCATCGGATGGTTAGATGACCACGTTCATTGCAAAGTTCACAAGTACGACCAAGAAAATTTAAATTTTCAGCACAAACATCTAGCCTTTCTTGCAACCATTTAGTTTCTAAGTACTTATGCCTCTTGCAAAATCTATCTTCCCTATTTGGTGTGTACTTGCAAACCCAATGCACTCCACAAAAATTGACATGTTTATAGGAGACATTTTCATCATAACTAGTGCAATCATCATTAGTACTATGGATATTCAAGGAGTTCATACTAACAACATTGCAATCATGCTCATCATTCAGAGATTTAGTGCCAAACATTTTAATGCATTCTTCTTCTCCCAACATACTCATGAAAGATATTAAAAAGATGAAGCGTATGAGGTAAACTCAATTCCATTTTTTATAGTTTTATTTTATAAACTAAACTAGTGCTAAAACAAGAAACAAAAAGATTCGATTCCAAGATCTAAAGATATACCTTCAAGTGCTAACCTCCTCGGCAACGGCGCCAGAAAAGATCTTGATGTCTACTACACAACCTTCTTCTTGTAGACGTTGTTGGGCCTCCAAGTGCAAAGGTTTGTAGGACAGTAGCAAATTTCCCTCAAGTGGATGACCTAAGGTTTATCAATCCGTGGGAGGCGTAGGATGAAGATGGTCTCTCTCAAGCAACCCTGCAACCAAATAACAAAGAGTCTCTTGTGTCCCCAACACACCCAATACAATGGTAAATTGTATAGGTGCACTAGTTTGGCAAAGAGATGGTGATACAAGTGCAATATGGATAGTAGATAATGGTTTTTGTAATCTAAAAATATAAAAACAGCAAGGTAACTAATGATAAAAGTGAGCGTAAACGGTATTGCAATGCGTTGAAACAAGGCCTAGGGTTCATACTTTCACTAGTGCAAGTTCTCTCAACAATAATAACATAATTGGATCATATAACTATCCCTCAACATGCAACAAAGAGTCACTCCAAAGTCACTAATAGCGGAGAACAAATGAAGAGATTATGGTAGGGTACGAAACCACCTCAAAGTTATCCTTTCTGATCGATCTATTCAAGAGTCCGTAGTAAAATAACATGAAGCTATTCTTTCCGTTCAATCTATCATAGAGTTCGTACTAGAATAACACCTTAAGACACAAATCAACCAAAACCCTAATGTCACCTAGATACTCCAATGTCACCTCAAGTATCCATGGGTATGATTATACGATATGCATCACACAATCTCAGATTCATCTATTCAACCAACACAAAGAACTTCAAAGAGTGCCCCAAAGTTTCTACCGGAGAGTCAAGCGAAAACGTGAGCCAACCCCTATGCATAGGTTCATGGGCGGAACCTGCAAGTTGATCACCAAAACATACATCAAGTGGATCAATAGAATACCCCATTGTCACCACGGGTATCCCACGCAAGACATACATCAAGTGTTCTCAAATCCTTAAAGACTGAATCCGATAAGATAACTTCAAAGGGAAACCTCAATCCATTACAAGAGAGTAGAGGGGGGAGAAACATCATAAGATCCAACTATAATAGCAAAGCTCGCGATACATCAAGATCGTATCACCTCAAGAACACGAGAGAGAGAGATCAAACACATAGCTACTGGTACATACCCTCAGCCCCGAGGGAGAACTACTCCCTCCTCGTCATGGAGAGCGCCGGGATGATGAATATGGCCACCGGAGAAGGATTCCCCCTTCGACAGGGTGCCGAAATGGGTCTAGATTGGTTTTCGGTGGCTACGGAGGCTTCTGGCGGCAGAACTCCCGATCTATTATGCTCCCGGAAGTTTTTAGGGTATATGGGTATATATAAGAGGAAGAAGTACGTCGGTGGGTCTCCGGGCTGTCCACGAGGCAGGGGGCGCGCCCAGGGGGGTGGGCGCGCCCCCACCCTCGTGGGTAGCCCGGGACTCTCCTGGTCCATCTCTGATACTCTATGGGCTTCTTCTGGTCCAAAAACAAGTTCCGTGAAGTTTCGGGTCAATTGGACTTCGTTTGATTTTCCTTTTCTGTGATACTCTAAAACAAGGAAAAAAAACTGGCACTGGGCTCTGGGTTAATAGGTTAGTCCCAAAAATAATATAAAAGTGTTTAATAAAGCCCATAAACATCCAAAACAGATAATATAATAGCATGGAACAATCAAAAATTATAGATACGTTGGAGACGTATCAGACCATGCCGCGCCGAGAGCCCCAGGGCGGTGGACGACGGTGAGGAGTAGGAAGGGGACGATGCGGAGCCGGGGAAGACGCGGCAGTGGATGCCCACGCGTAGAGGGGTATGAGGGTTCACTAGTTCGCTGCGGTGTGAGGCTGTCGTCGCCGCAGAATAACAGGGGGTGTGGGTGAGTAGAGGGATGGCCTGGCCAGCGGTAGGAGTAGTAGGGGGCGGTGAGGCCTCCGCGGCATCGCAACCGGCCACAGGAGGCAGGAGCACAAGGCACGACCGGCGCTGGTTTGGGCGGCTGGAGCAAGAAGACCAGAGGTTGAAGAAGCACTACGACAGTTGGATGGACATCGTACGGTCACTGGAACTAGAATCGTGCATATTGACTAAGTTGACAAAGCCCTCCATCCCCATCAACTTAGTAGGCCCACAAGTCAGCCTCCCACTATACTGGGTCCCAGCTAGTAGGGGGAGTATTCATTTTTTGTGCGTAATAAGGAGGCACTTTCTTGCTTGCGAAGATGCAGCTGGTGGGTCCCAGCAGTCAGGGGGAAACGTTTTTCTTCGCAAAATAGGGTGGCCCATCCGGTGGGTCCCTGCTGTCAGGTGGAGTAATAATTATTTTGCGCGTAATAAGGAGGCACTTCCTTGCGGCCGCCATGGACCCAGCTGTCAGCCTCTCCACGTACAGCACTCTTCCGATGGAAGTCGTGTCTTGACCATGTTGACCACGCCACGCCGAGAGCACCAGGGCGGTGGACGACGGCAAGGCCTAGGAAGGGGACGATGTGAAGCCGGGGAAGACGCGACAGTGGAAGCCCGCGCGGAGAGGAGTACGAGGGTTCACTGGTTCAGCTCCGGTGTGAGGCTGCTGTCGCCGCAGAATAACAGGGGGTGTGGGTGAGTGGAGGGATGGCCTGCCAGCGGTGGGAGTAGTAGGGGGCGGTGAGGCCTCCGCGGCAGCACATCCGGCCACGGGAGGCAGGAGCAGGCGGCACGACTGGCGCTGCTTTGGGCGGCTGGAGCAAGAAGACCAGAGGTTGAAGAAGCACTATGGCCGTTGGATGGACATCGTACGGTCACTCCAGCTAGAATCGTTTATATTGACTAAGTTGACAAAGCCCTCGGTACGCGTGAACTTAGTAGGCCCACAGGCCAGCCTCCGAAACGGTGCGCCCCAGATGTCAGGGGGAGGAATCATTTTTTGGGCGGCCGAAGCTAGAATATCAGAGATTGAAGAAGAAGCACAACATCCGTTGGATAGACATCCAACGGCCACTGCTGCTAGAACCATGTGTTGACTATAATAAGTTGACAAAGCCTTGCATACGCGTCAACTTCTTTTTTTAGGGATGTGTCAACTTAGTAGGCCCACAAGTGTGTGGCAGAGAACTTATAGCCCATTTGCGATTTGTAAGAATGTACAGCCCATTTTTGAATTCTAATGGAATTTAGTACAACCCATTTACAGTTTGTTAAAAGTACAACCCATTTTCTAGCTAGGACAACGATTAATAATTTCAACCAACCGTTCAAGATTTATTCAAAAAAAAAAACAACCATGCAAGACAGAATTCAATAAAATTTCCCACATTTTGATGGGGTCGAAATATTTTTATCCTGAAATTTCTAGTCAGATTAAATATAAATTTGTATTACGTAAAAATCCAACGAAAAATTGCGGGCGCAATAATTAAAAATTAAGATTTTCAAAATCCATAAGTAATATTTTGTAAACTAATTTCGTGTTTGGTGCATTTTTTATAGTTACTGCCCAGTTTTTATAATTACATCCCATTTATTATTTTTAAAGCCTATTTTCCTGTTAAGCCTAATGCATCCCTCCTAGGAAAGATTTGGAGCCCAGCGGGGCGGAGAATAGTAAGTTGACCTTGCCTGGGTATTCCTCAAAAAACGTATAGCTGGGCTAGCAATTTTCATCTTGAAAAAATTAATATCCGGGATGGATGTCTGTCCTGTGCTAGACGGGCCACAGCCCGCCCAGTTAATACCCTGCTCCCCTCTGATCAACAACGAAAACATTGACAAGAAAAACTCTGCAGTGCTCACGCCTCAAAAACACAAATACTGCTCGAGCTGCTTGGTCCCAGCTGTCAGCCGCACCTTGTGCAATTCTCTCGTTTATATTGACTACATAGGTTGACAATGGTGTGGGACCGTGATGTTAGGAAACCAGGAGGAAAAAAATATAGTTATACATCATAAGGAGGCACTTGCGTACGTACGGCTATGGCCCTAGTGGGTCCCTACTGTCATCCAGTCAAAATAAAGTCATCTCTTGAATCCTCATGTTCATTGACCATGTTAACAATGCTCGACGCCATAGTGAGCGCAACAACTCGAAGGATGGCGGAGAGGGCCTCGCGGGGCCTTCGAATGGTCTGATACAACGCCCACTGCTCATTCAGGAAGCCAGGATCATCGGACACCTATGAGCACCTTCGAGAGACTAAGACGACATGAAATGGTAAGGCCGCGCTTGGGAGCTCTTGTTTATTTCACACATGTATTAAGATACAAGTGTAATTTACTAGTCATCGGAAACAACGCGTAAAATACAGGTGTAATGAAACCGAGGGCCCGATGTCTGTAAGTGAAATCGACGGGTTATGCGTGTAATTTGAGAGACTAGTGTATATTTTACTAGTCGAAATCGACCAACCAAGCGCTTCGCCCGAGACCATCTACTTTTATTTACAAGTGTCAGTTTTACAAGCGGTTTTGGTTGGAAAACAACGATCCAATCACGGCCTAAGATGATGAGTTGGTCGGAAGATCATATGGTTTCACGTCTAACCTACCCGACTTGTCGTATAGGCTATGAATGAAACATAAGACGATGAACTTCTTAAGCATGGAAACAACAGAAGAGGATGATCTTCTTAACAAGAAAATCACTGGCATTAGATTGACATGCAAAACAATACGAAGCATTATTCTCAGGAAGCACGGTGAACAGCTCGTGATGCCGCATGCCACAACATTCCAGGCTCAACTTTGCAATCAAACACAAGGCATGGCATTACATAGACAATATTCAGAACAAACTCTTAAAATATCTTAGATAAGTCAACATTCATGTGACTATGCATCTCATTAGAGTAAATATTTACTTCTGAACTGAAGACAGGAATAGGAAAAACGATCAACGTTGCTCAGAGCAAAGGGCGTCCCACTCAAAAATATCAAATGCATGTCTTCTGGCTAACATCAATGAGCAAAAATTGACAAGGTTTTCCAATTCCAATATATTAAACTACTGTCAACTTTGACAAGCTTTTCCCATTCAAAATATGTAATGCCTATGATTGTGGAACGGGAAGGGTTTGTCATCAGTTTGTCATCTGATAGTCTGGTGGCTCAAGGTGACGACGAATGATTAGAGAACCATTCGATGTATTGTGCATGATGAAGTATTATGGAGGACACGAACCATCTGAACATTTTGTGCAGTTCCACTAAAATCAAGCTGAGCATCCCTGTGGATTTTGTATTTATATGCTGCCAAAAACCAAAGACACATCAACACACACATGAATATTGGCCCCAGTGTCAACCCGCCAATCGGTGGATTAACAAACTGAAAGTACGGTAAACAGATTACCATACCCAGATGCCCCATCATTGTTTCTTAGAGTGACATTGACAGACTTGGAGTCATGTCCTGGCTTCTTGGTACTTGCTTGGGCACTTCTTTGCCCAGTGTTCCTCCGAACCACAAGTAAATCAGCCATCTCTCTTTCTGCCTTTCTTCTTACCCTTCTTAATAGCCGACGCTGGCAACACCAATCAAACATATAGTCCGGTGGCTCAAGGTTACGACGAATGATTAGAGAACCATTCGATGTATTATGCATGATGAAGTATTATGGAGGACACAAACAATGCGGACATTTTGTGCAGTTCCACTAAAATAAAGCCGAGCATCCCTGTAGATATCGTATTTGTATGCTGCAAGAAAACAAAGACATAGCAGCACACACATGAATATTGGCCCCAGTGTCAACCCACCAGACGGTGGACTAACAAACTGAAAGTATGGTAAACAGATTACCATACCCAGATGCCCCATCATTGTTGCTTAGAATGACATTGACAGATTTGGAGTCCTGTTATGGCTTCCTGTACTTGTTTGGGCACTTTTTGCCCACTTCACTCCATGTGTTGTAGAGTTTCCTATGCTCTCTGCAGACTAGTCATGTCACCAGCGTCTAATAATACTCTGTAAAGCTTCTCGATCATTCCTTGTGTAATGTAGCACAAATAGTGACTGCCTCTTTCTGCAAAGTGGTAAGACCAACTGGACCCACTAATGCAGCAGTTTGCCTTAGACACATTGGCTCCTTTTGTGCAGTTCAACTAAAATCAAAGTCGGAATAAAACCGAGATTTTATTTTGATATCCCTGGAAGCAACAATAGGTATAAGGGAAACAATTACTGAGAAATAATGGTTCATGGCTTGTACTCGCAGAAGAAAAACATCTGCTGATCTACCTTATCTTAATGGGAAACAAAGCAGGAGAGTAGCAATTCTCAATCAGTGTGATTCATTCATATTAACTGAGACATTATCTTAACAATGCCTTGTTTCAACATGTACAAAGAACGATAAAGCAAAAAAAGTATCATTCCTAAAACAATGCGACTGATTCATTTTAACAGAGACATTATCTTAACAATACCTTGGTTAAACATGTAGAAAGAACTACAAAGCAGGATAGTACCATTTCTAAAACACTATAACTGATATATAATAACAGAGACATTATCTGAACAATACATTTCTTAAACATGTACTCCAGCCGATCCCTAACAGAAATGGTACTCCCGTCGATCCCTAACACCATGTGATTCCATCTACTTATAAAGGGGGTGATGCAGAGTTTGTTGTAACAAAGAAACAAGCATCATGTCTGGGTTGGTACCATTTTTTTCACTACTTAATGGGAAAAGAGAGCAATACAATAGCTTCAATTCAACATTTATTTAAAACAGTACCAATACAAGTAGCAAAACATCTCAAAACACACTACACGATGATACGTCTCCAACATATCTATAATTTTTTATTGCTCCATGCTATATTATCTTCTGTTTTGGACATTATTGGGCTTTATTATTCACTTTTATATTATTTTTGGGACTAACCTATTAACCGGAGGCCCAACCCAGAATTACTGTTTTTTTGCCTATTTCAGAGTTTCGCACAAAAAGAATATCAAATAGAGTCCAAATGGAATGAAACCTTCGGGACATGATTTTCGGAACGAACATGATCCAGGAGACTTGGACCCTACTTCAAGCAACCAAAAGGGAAGCCACGAGGTAGGGGGCACACCTACCCCCCAGGCGCGCCCTCCACCTTTGTGGGCCCCCTGTTGCTCCACCGATGTACTCCTTCCTCCTATATATACCTACGTACCCCCAAATGATCAGATACAGAGCCAAAACCCTAATTCCACCGCCGTAACTTTCTGTATCCACGAGATCCCATCTTGGGGCCTATTCTGGAGCTCCGCCGGAGGGGGCATCGATCACGGAGGGCTTCTATATCAACACCATAGCCCTTCCGATGAAGTGTGAGTAGTTTACCTAAGACCTTCGGGTCCATAGTTATTAGCTAGATGGCTTCTTCTCTCTTTTCGGATCTCAATACAAAGTTCTCCTCCTCTCTTGTGGAAATCTATTCGATGTAATCTTCTTTTGCGGTGTGTTTGTTGAGACCGATGAACTGTGGGTTTATGATCAAGTTTATCTATGAACAATATTTGAATCTTCTCTGAATTCTTTTATGTATGATTGGTTATCTTTGCAAGTCTCTTCGAATTATCAGTTTGGTTTGGCCTACTAGATTGATCTTTCTTGCAATGGGAGAAGTGCTTAGCTTTGGGTTCAATCTTGCGGTGTCCTTTCCCAGTAATAGTAGGGGCGGCAAGGCATGTAATGTATTGTTGCCATCGAGGATAACAAGATGTTTTTTTATCATATTGCATGAATTTATCCCTCTACATCATGCCATCTTGCTTCAAGCGTTACCTGTTCTTATGAACTTAATACTCTAGATGCATGTTGGATAGCGGTCGATGTGTGGAGTAATAGTAGTAGATGCAGGCAAGAGTCGGTCTACTTGTCTCGGACGTGATGCCTATATACATGATCATACCTATATATTCTCATAACTATGCTCAATTCTATCAATTGCTCAACAATAATTTGTTCACCCACCGTAATAATACTTATGCTCTTGAGAGTAGCCACTAGTGAAACCTATGGCCCCCGCGTCTATCTTCCATCATATTAATCTTCCAACACTTAGTTATTTTTCATTGCCTTTTATTTTACTTTGTATCTTTATCATAAAAATACCAAAAATATTATATTATCATATCTATCAGATCTCACTCTCGTAAATGACCGTGTAGGGATTCAAAACCCCTTATCTGTAACATCCCAAAATTCTAAATTTTGGAATGTTATAATAATTGATAGATTTGATTGATTGTTTGATTGAGTGACTGAAAGTGAGTGCAATTTGAAACTTTTTGAAAGTTAAATGAGGGGGAATAAAAGGACTTTCCCAAACTTTCATTTTTGCATTTGTGGTCTCCATGAATTCAAATTCTTTTCAAACACAAAACCCTGCAGAGAAGATGACATGACTTCTTCCATTTATTTAAATGAAAAGGGGTGTTGAAAATATTTGAATTTCATTTGAAAATATTTCCAATTCTGAAACTTTATGCAACTCAATGATTTTCACGAGAGAAGATAAAATGACTTCTTCAAATTATATGAAATATGAGTTGGGAGTTTAAAAGGATCAATTCAAAGTCCTTTTGGAAATTATGTTCAATTTGGGGTTATTTGGATTTTATTCAAATTATTTTTCTCCAAAAATAAAATATATGGAAATTAGGGTAACATGATTCCCTACAACAGAAAATTGGAGAGAAATAAATTTGAAATCATTTTGGTATTTATAAAATGATTTTATTGCATTTTAATAGAGAAGTAGCACTCTTTGCTTTATTTAGATTTTCGTGGATTTTATTTGGCATTATGAAAATGTTCAGGTTGTAGGAAATCTTTTTCTGATAATTTTGGTATATTATATGCCTATATAATATGTTTATTTATTTTGTTTTTGAATGTTTGGAAAAATGTTTGTTTTTTTTAAAAAACTTCTTTTCTCCCGCCGACTGGGCCGGCCCGGCTCCCAGGCCAGGCCGCGGCCCAGTGCCCAGCCGCGCCCGAAGCCGCTCTGCTCCGCTCGCCCGCTTGCGCCTGCGATTGGCCGCCGCCTCGCTCAGCCACCGATAGGTGGGACCCACCTGTCGGGTTCGTCTCCGACCTCTCGCCGGAGTCCCGCACACGCACGCTTGCCGGCCGACGTCGTGGTCAACCCAGACGCCTCCCTCGCCTTTCCCCTCGCCCAAGGCGACCCCCTATATAAACCCTCGACCCCGGCCCCGTCTCTCTCCCCTCGTTCGCCGCGCCCCGCCGCATCCCTCCGGATCTGCACCGATGCCTCGCCGCTACACGCCGCCGCCCGCAGCCACAGCAACCGCCGTCGAACGCCGCTGCCCCACGCCGCTCCTCGCCGGTGCCGTGCCGCCGCCTCCACTCGCCGTTGAAGCCACCGCCCGAGCCCCTCATCACCGGAGTTGGCCGCCCTCGCCGGAGACGCCGCTCCGCCGATCCAAACCGTCGCCACCGACCGGTTTTCTCGCCAAAGTCGTGAAGGGAATATGCCCTAGAGGCAATAATAAAGTTATTATTTATTTCCTTATATCATGGTAAATGTTTATTATTCATGCTAGAATTGTATTAACCGGAAACATGATACATGTGTGAATACATAGAAAAACAGAGTGTCACTAGTATGCCTCTACTTGACTAGGTCGTTGATCAAAGATGGTTATGTTTCCTAGCCATAGACAAAGAGTTGTCATTTGATTAATGGGATCACATTATTAGGAGAATGATGTGATTGACTTGACCCATTCCGCTAGCTTAGCACTTGATCGTTTAGTTTGTTGCTATTGCTTTCTTCATGACTTATACATGTTCCTATGACTATGAGATTATGCAACTCCCGTTTACCGGAGGAACACTTTGTGTTCCACCAAACATCACAACGTAACTTGGTGATTATAAAGGTGCTCTACAGGTGTCTTCGAAGGTACTTGTTGGGTTGGCGTATTTCGAGATTAGGATTTGTCACTCCGATTGTCGGAGAGGTATCTCTGGGCCCTCTCGGTAATACACATCACTCAAGCCTTGCAATCATTGCAACTAATAAGTTAGTTGCGGGATGATGTATTACGAAACGAGTAAAGAGACTTGCCGGTAACGAGATTGAACTAGGTATTGAGATACTGACGATCGAATCTCGGGCAAGTAACATACCGATGACAAAGGGAACAATGTATGTTGTTATGCGGTCTGACCAATAAAGATCTTCGTAGAATAAGTAGGAGCCAATATGAGCATCCAAGTTCCACTATTGGTTATTGACCAGAGACGTGTCTCGGTCATGTCTACATAGTTCTCGAACCCGTAGGGTCCCCACGCTTAAAGTTCAGTGACGATCGTAATTAGGGTCTTTGTGTTTTGATGTACCGAAGGTTGTTCGGAGTCCCGGATGTGATCACGGACATGACGAGGAGTCTCAAAATGGTCGAGACATAAAGATTGATATATTGGAAGCCTATATTTGGATATTGGAATCGTTCCGGGTGAAATCGGGATTTTATCGGAGTATCGGGGGGTTACCGGAACCCCCCGGGGGTTAATGGGCCTACATGGGCCCCAAGTGAGAAGAGGAGGGCCGGCAGGGCAGGCCGCGCGCCCCCTCCCCCCTAGTCCCAATAGGACAAGGAAGGGGGGGCAGCGCCCCCCTTTCCTCTTTCCCCCTTCCCCTTTCCTTCTTCAACAAGGCAAGAGGGGGGAGTCCTACTCCCGGTGGGAGTTGGACTCCTCCAGGCGCACCCCTAGGGGCCGGCCGCACCTCCCCCTCCCTCCTTTATATACGGGGGCAGGGGGCACCCCATGACACACAAGTTGATCTTCGTGATCGTTCCTTAGCCGTGTGCGGTGCCCCTTCCACCATATTCCGCCTCGATCATATCGTAGCGGTGCTTAGGCGAAGCCCTGCGTCGGTAGAACATCATCACCGTCATCACGCCGTCGTGCTGACGAAACTCTCCCTCAACACTCGGCTGGATCGGAGCTCGAGGGACGTCACCGAGTTGAACGTGTGCAGAACTCAGAGGTGCCGTACGTTCGGTACTTGGATCGGTCGGATCGGGAAGACGTACGACTAATTCCTCTACGTTGTGTCAACGCATCCGTTGCCGGTCTACGAGGGTACGTAGACAACACTCTCCCCTCTCGTTGCTATACATCACCATGATGTTGCGTGTGCGTAGGATTTTTTTTGAAATTACTACGTTCCCCAACAAGCCGACCGAACCGGTATTAACCCGATCTGGTTTTTCGTTTTTTTTGTTTTAACCGGTTTATTATTTTAGGTTATTTTATTTTGCGAGCATTCGTTAGTTAGGGTTCTGTAGCGAACAGTTTCGTTCGTTAGGTTATGTTAGCGAGCGTTCGCTCGATAGGATTTTCTCTTTTTCTTTTTATTTTTGGTTAGGGACCTATTCGTGATAATTTTCTTCACATATTAGGCCCTGTACTTCAATCGGTCACAACTTTTTACTCGTTAGTCCAAATCTGACGAAACCAACGCTCACTTCTTCGTTATGAACCCCTCTATCCAGTAATACAACTTAAACATATTTTTGAAAGTTTAAAATTTGATTTAGATCAGATTTGAATTCAAACTTCATTTGATCATAACTTGAGTTTCGTAACTCCGTTTGAGTTGATTCTTTTTGCAAATCGAAGCTCTTGACCTAAAATTTCTGATAAGGCCAAATACACATAATTTTGGTACGGTTAGAAATTATTTTATGTTGCAAGAGTTATTTGGTTAGTTTTGGTGCTTTTTGAATCGTCCTCTTCGTTCTTTCCGATCTTTGACGAGTAGAACTATCAGGAGTTATGAGTGCGAATCATCGTCATCAACATTGCAGGCAAGTTCACATTTTGATCATACCCTTATCACCCAGTTTTTATGCATTAGTTCCAATCCTCAAACATTGCATGGTTAGGATGTCATTAATATGTGGGTTGGGAAGTAGTTGATGAGGTAGAACCTATTACCCTGTTATATTAAAACCCTTGGGAGTTACTTCCAGGCGTTGCTTATATTGCTATGCTATGCTCGTAGACGTGGTTTGGGTGAGTGAAATTCATGACAGATGTGAGATTGTTAATTAATGGTTCAACTTAAGGTGGCAATTTAAATACACATCTGGGTGGATTGAGGCACCTGGAGTACCCAGTGTTGCCTGTATTTTTGGAAATCCCGGAGTACCCGTGTGATCTTCCTATGGACCGCCACCCAGGCTCAAAGGGAACTGAGATTATTCATGCTAGAAACTTCCGTGTGCAGCCACAAGCTATTATGGGCTCTAGCATAGTTGAGTAAGTTACGTGAAGCTCTTGAAGAGGTGGATCAGCAGGTAGTGGGATTGTAGGTTTGGTATGGTCTTCCCGGAGTAGAGAGTTAATGTTTCTGAAAGACTGTGTCTTGGTCATCCGTTTCTCAAACACCCTGTAGTGCGAGAAAACCAACATAGGAGATCGAGTCTTGTGGGGAAAAGTGTGCAAACCTCTGCAGAGTGTACAAACTAATCATGGTTAGTCGTGTCCCCGGTTATGGACAATCTTGAGTATCTAGTACTTGGAGTATCTTAAGTATCTCATCACTCTAAATTAATATTGTTGGGTTGATAATTGCCTTAATTGGATTGAGTTGGAGGAACCTTCTCAATGATGTTTCAACTACCATGATAGTTAAATTAAAATCTATTCCTTTGTTGTAGGGAAAAATTGGCTTTTCGCAAAAAACATTATAACCATAGAGCTTTTCCACCAGCCAAATATGCATGTAGTGATAGCCTTTATTCAGCATTATCCTATGGTGTGAATTTGCCAGTACATTCAATGTACAGACCCTTTGTGGCTGCAACGTCTCATGTTGCAGGATTCTTACGATGGGTAAGTGATACGTTAGGGTTACGATTTCTACACTCAACTTTGCCGTTGGTGTTGATGGGAATCCACAACCTTGTTGTTACTTCCGCTATTTGGATTGAGGTAATAGTATTTACATTAATTTATACATGTGATTTACCTCTATTATAAATCCTCGAGTACTTTGTGTGTCAGCATACCGATCCAGGGCTGACACTTAAGCACAGAGACTTGACCGTCTGAGGTCGGGTCGCTACATTATCGCGTTGGTGGAGAGGATTTATTTGTTTTGTGTAGGTGCGAGGGACTCGCAAGTAGCCTCCTACTAGATTGATACCTTGGTTCTCAAAAACTGAGGGAAATACTTACGCTACTTTGCTGCATCACCCTTTCCTCTTCAAGGGAAAACCAACACAATGCTCAAGAGGTAGCAAGAAGGATTTATGGCGCCATTGCCGGGGAGGTCTACGCAAAAGTCAACATACCAAGACCCATCACAAACCCTTATCTCCCGCATTACATTATTTGCCATTTGCCTCTCGTTTTCCTCCGCCCCCACTTCACCCTTGCCGTTTTATTCGCCCTCTCTCTCTATCCTCCCTCTCTTTTTCGTTCGCCTCTTTTCCATTTGCTTGTCGTTATGGCGAGCCCTCCGTTGTATCCCGAGAATGAAGTTCTAAATTTTAAGCAAAGGGAGGGAGAAAATCTAAAAGACGTCTGATATAGAATTTGCAATGCTCAAAATAGATCTACCAGGAAGCAATCTACTTTCATTCTTCTTCGCAATATTTATGTAGGAGCTACTCCTTGGTACAGATATATCCTTGATACCATTACCGGAGGGAACTTCTTGGGTAGCCATACTTTTGATTCTTATAATGCTAGGATAGATTTTTTTTTGGCTTACCCCCTCTTTTGGTTAATGGAACTATGTTATCTTTGGAGCATGTAATGCAAAGACTTGAAATTATTGAAAATAAGGTTGCTAATGTAGAGTTAATTGAAAATTTGGATAAAAAGATCCACAACCGAATCACTCAATATGGATCTAAAGTAGGAGTCACTTGAAAAATATTAAAGAAAAGGAACCTATAGTTAATGAGAAAATAAATCAACATTCCACTAGAATCGATAAACTTGAGGATATTATTACCAACTTGGGAACCGCTTTTTCTTCCGTAAAGAATACTCCAAGTCCTCCCACTAAAATTGCCAAGCTTATGTATGTTCCTAAAAATAAGGGTGAATCCTCTAGTAAGGAAACCGCGGATCTCAAATCTATAAGTATTCATCCCAATCTTTTTGCTATCATTAAGGAACCATTTGTTACAAATGAATTTTTCGATCTTGTGCCTAAAAGTTTGATAATCAATAAAAATAAAGAAATTCCTAAGGATGGTAGATGCCTCATTGAAGAATTACCTACCAAAGATGGCAATACTTAGATCTATCATTGCTTTTTATTCCTAGCTAGGGGCGTTAAACGATAGCGCTTGTTGGGAGGCAACCCAATTTTAATTTTTTTCTTGATTTTTGCTCCTGTTTAGTAATAAATAATTTATCTAGCCTCTGTTTTGGTTGTTTTTTTGTGTTTAATTAGTGTTTGGGCCAAGCAGAACCGTTGGGAAGACTTGGGGAAAGTCTTGTTAATCTTGCTGTAAAAAACAGAAACTTTAGCGCTCACGAGAACTGCTGCCATTTTTATTTAGAAAGTGATATTTAGTTAATTATTTTTGAAGATGATTAATAGATAAATTCCTCACGTCCAGAAATTTATTTTAGAATTTTTGGGGTTCCAGATCTTGCGCTAGCAACAGATTACTATAGACTGTTCTGTTTTTGACAGATTCTGTTTTTCGTGTGTTGTTTGCTTATTTTGATGAATCTATGGCTAGTAAAATAGTTTATAAACCATAGAGAAGTTGGAATACAGTAGGTTGAACACCAATATAAATAAAGAATGAGTTCATTACATTACCTTGAAGTGGTTTTTTGTTTTCTTTCGCTAACGGAGCTCACGAGATTTTCTACTTTAAGTTTTGTGTTGTGAAGTTTTCAAGTTTTGGGTAAGGATTTGATGGATTATGGAACAAGGAGTGGCAAGAGCCTAAGCTTGGGTATGCCCATGGCACCCCCAAGATAATCTAAGGACATCAAAAGGCCAAAGCTTGGGGATGCCCCGGAAGGCATCCCCTCTTTCGTCTACTTTCATCGGTAACTTTACTTGGAGCTATATTTTTATTCACCACATGATATGTGTTTTGCTTGGAGCGTCTTGTATTATTTGAGTCTTTGCTTTTTAGTTTACCACAATCATATTTTCTGAACACACCTTTTGAGAGAGAGACACATGATTCGGAAATTATTAGAATACTCTATGTGCTTCACTTATATCTTTTGAGTTATATAGTTTTGCTCTAGTACTTCACTTATATCTTTTAGAGCACGGTGGTGGATTTGTTTTATAGAAAATATTGATCTCTCATGCTTCACTTAGATTATTTTGAGAGTCTTAAATAGCATGGTAATTTGCTTAAATAATCCTAATATGCTAGGTATTCAAGATTAGTAAAAACTTTCTTATGGGTGTTTTGAATACTAAGAGAAGTTTGATGCTTGATGATTTTTTTGAGATATGGAGGTAGTGATATTAAAGTTGTGCTAGTCGAGTGGTTGTGAATTTGAGAAATACTTGTGTTGAAGTTTGCAAGTCTCGTAGCATGCACATATGGTAAACGTTATGTAACAAATTTGAAACATGAGGTGTTCTTTGATTGTCCTCCTTATGAGTGGCGGTCGGGGACGAGGGATTGTCTTTTCTACCAATCTATCCCCCTAGGAGCATGCGTGTAGTGCTTGGTTTTTGATGACTTGTAGATTTTTGCAATAAGTATGTGAGTTCTTTATGACTAATGTTGAGTCCATGGATTATACGCACTCTCACCTTTCCATCATTGCTAGCCTCTTCGGTACCGTGCATTGCCCTTTCTCACATTGAGAGTTGGTGCAAACTTCGCCGGTGCATCCAAACCCCGTGATATGATACACTCTTTCACACATAAACCTCCTTATATCTTCCTCAAAACAGCCACCATACCTACCTATTATGGCATTTCCATAGCCATTCCGAGATATATTGCCATGCAACTTTCCACCATCCCGTTTATCATGACACGTTCATCATAGTCATATTGTTTAGCATGATCATATAGTTGACATAGTGTTTGTGGCAAAGCCACTGTTCATAATTGTCGGCGTTCTGGGAACGGGGGTCCCCAGACTTGCCTGCCTGCGGCCCACGGCGTGGCTGAGCCAGCAGGCCCTATGGCCCATCTTCACCAGCAAAGCACTCAAGACCATCGCGAGGGGCCAAGCCTCGCGAAGCGGACAACGTGAGATCTCCTCCGTAGTGGCCTAGCTGGGCAGGCTCACGAGGAGCGGAGATATCAGGGCGGGGGGAACCTCACGAGGCTTTCGTGACGTGAGCCGTGACGATCGGCACCAGGCAGGTGCCAGCGCGCACAGCGTCCTTGTTTCCTCTTTGGTGCAAAGGGGGCAAGCGCAGCCATGGAGTACCGAGGCATCAGGCAAAGGTTGCCATTTCGGTGCAACAAGACCAAGACCAAGGACTGCAAGACGGAGGTCATCGTGGAGCCCAGAACAACGTCACCACCAGAACTTTGTGCAAGCGAAGACTACTTTTGTCAAGATAGCTTGCACTAGCTGTCCCCCTTCAAATTAGCCCGCCATTGTTGGCTCCCTTCCCGCTCAATATTTGGGAAGAGGACCAGCGCCTCTATAAATAGGACTAGCCACCACAGTGAAGAGAGGGGGGAGGACACACAAGCTCACCGAGCCCAAGAACGCCTCAACCTCAGGAGGCTGTTCTTCCCTTGTATTGTCACCATCAGCCCAAGAGGCAATCCAACACCACCACACTGTAGTAGGGTGTTACACCGCAACGGTGGCCCGAACCAGTATAAACCCTGTGTCCATCTGTGTTGTGAGTTCGTCGAGTTTGTCCGCAAGATCCTAGCAAGCTAGAGCGTAGATCGGTCGGAGGGATAGACTTCGCGCGCACCCCAGTGTTCGAACCTTAAGGGTTTGCCGGGACCCCAACCCCGACATTTGGCGCGCCAGGTAGGGGTGCGCCGGAGCTTTTCTCCATCAACCAGCACCCCGTACCGCTTCACCGCATTCCCATGACAGGTACCTCACCACCGACCTCCTCGGCCGGCACCTACAGCGGGGAGTCTGGGTACCGAGCCCTGGCCCCTGCTCTCCGACGGGTGCTGTGGCCGGTCAAGTTCAGGCCGGAGATGCCGCCGCGTTACGACGGTGTGGCAGACTCGGCGCTCTTCCTGGTAGCATACGAGGAGGCCGCCCTCGAAGCCGGAGGTGACGACAAGATCATGGCCAACTTGTTCCCCCTGGCCCTCGCCGACGAGCCGCGCGCCTGGCTGCTCGGCCTCCCAGGATCCACGGTGACGTCTTGGGGGGAACTCCGCGACCTCTTCACTGCGCGCTACACGGGTACACCACGCAGTCGCAGCGTTGCTGGGCGGCTCCCAAGCACCTCCTTCAGATCACCACATCAAGCCTTTCTTCCGCCAGATTGGGCCGCCTCCAAGCGCCCGAGGGCTCCGCCGGGTTGGGCCGCGCCGGAAGCCGACCTCACCTTCGACTCGGAAGACCACCCCGGCTCCACCGCCGGCTCAGGGATGCTTCCGATGCTCTGCACGCCCACCATTTGCAACATGGCCATCACCAAGACGCTCATTGACGGCGGCGCTGGTCTCAACCTGCTCTCCGTAGAAGCTTTCAGCCTTCTTCATGTGCCGCTCGAACGGCTCGGCCTCAGCAAGCCCTTCACAGGGGTGGGCGGTGGAGCTGCTCACCTCTTGGGGCAGATCCGCCTCCCTGTCACCTTTGGCATGCGGGATAACTATCGCACCGAGCTGGTGGACTTCGACATCACCCGCATCGGTCTCCCGTACAATACCATCCTCGGGTACCCGACCCTCGCTTAGTTCATGGCTGCAACTCACCCAGCTTACAACCTCATGAAGATGCCAGGGAGCAAGGGCATCCTCACCGTCCAAGGGGACGCTAAGGAGGCCATGATGGTGCTCAGGCTCACCTTCAAGACTGCGGTAGCGGTGCAGCCAGCCGGCGCCGGCGCGCCGGAGGCCAAGGAGGTCGTGCCCACCAAGAAAAAGCAGTTGTTCACCCAAGACAAGGTAGAGACCAAGCAGGTGCCGGTTAACGAGGATGGGTCTTCGGGAGCCACCTTCACCATAGGAACCGGCCTCAACTTGGGGCAAGAAGAAGCTTTGGTGAGGTTCTTGCACGTGAACAAGGAGATATTCGCGTGGGAGCTTGATCAACTGGTAGGGGTCCCGAGAGAGGTAATCCAGCATCATCTAAAGGTGTGCCCCAATGTACGTCCTATGAAGCAGCGAGCAAGACGGTAGTCCGCCGAGAAGCAGGCCTTCATCGTCCAAGAGACACGCAAGCTGGAGGCGGCATGTACAATCCAAGAAGTTCGATACCCCGAATGGCTGGCGAAGAGGTATCTCTGGGCTCTCTCGGTAATGCACATCACTATAATCCTTGCAAGCAATGAAACTAATGAGTTAGTTGCGGGATAATGCATTACGGAACGAGTAAAAAGACTTGCCGCTAACGAGATTGAGCTAGGTATTAAGATACCGATGATCAAACTCAAGCAAGTAAAATACCGATGACAAAGGGAACAACGTATGTTGGTATGCGGTTTGACCGATAAAGATCTTCGTAGAATATGTTGGAACCAATATGAGCACCCAGGTTCCGCTATTGGTTATTGACCGGAGACATGTCTCGGTCATGTCTACATAGTTCTCGAACCCGTAGGTCCGCACGCTTAAAGTTCTGTGATGATCGGTATTATGAGTTTATATGTTTTGATGTACCGAAGGTAGTTCGGAGTCTCAGATATGATCACGGGCATGACGAGGAGTCTCGAAATGGTCGAGACATAAAGATTGATATATTGGAAGCCTACATTTGGACATCGGAAGAGTTCCGGGTGAAATCGGGATTTTACCGGAGTGCTGGAGGGGTTACCAGAACCCCCCGGGGGTTAATGGGCCTTGTTGGGCCCTAGTGGAGAGAGAGGGGCCGGCCAGCGCAGGCCGCGTGCCCCTCCCCCTCTGGTCCGAATTGGACTAGGAAGGGGGGCGCCCCCATTTCCTTCTCCTTCTCCCCCTTCCTTTCCCCCTCCTAGTAGGAGTAGGAAAGAGGGGAGTCCTACTCCTACTAGGAGGACTCCTCCTCCTGGCGCGCCCAACAGGGCCGGCCGGCCTCCCCCCTTGCTCCTTTATATACGGGGGCAGGGGCACTGAGGGAGTCCTGGATTAGGGGGTGTTCGGATAGCCGAATTATACCTTCAGCCGGACTCCTGGACTATGAAGATACAAGATTGAAGACTCCGTCCCGTGTCCGGAAGGGATTTTCCTTGGCGTGGAAGGCAAGCTTGGAGATACGGATGTTCAGATCTCCTACCATTGTAACCGACTCTATGTAACCCTAACCCTATCCGGTGTCTATATAAACCAGGGGGGTTTAGTCCGTAGGACAACATACACATCAACAATCATACCATAGGCTAGCTTCTAGGGTTTAGCCTCTCTAATCTCGTGGTAGATCAACTCTTGTATTACCCATATCATCAATATTAATCAAGCAGGACGTAGGGTTTTACCTCCATCAAGAGGGCCCGAACCTAGGTAAAACTTCGTGTCCCTTGCCTCATGTTACCATCCGGCCTAGACGCACAGTTCGGGACCCCCTACCCGAGATCCGCCGGTTTTGACACCGACATTGGTGCTTTCATTGAGAGCTCCTCTGTGCCGTCGCCGTCAGGCCCGATGGCTCCTACGATCATCAATGGCGATGCAGTCTAGGGTGAGACCTTCCTCCCCGGACAGATCTTCGTCTTTGGCGGCTTCGCACTACGGGCCGATTCACTTGGCCATCTAGAGCAGATCGAAAGCTATGCCCCTGGCCGTCAGGTCAGATTCGGAAGTTTAAACTATACGGCCGACATCCGCGGGGACTTGATCTTCGACGGATTCGAACCACTGCCGAGCGCGCCGCTCTGTCACGACGAGCATGATCTAGCTCTGCCGCCGAACAGTGCCCTGGAGGCCGCACCCGCATCGGCTCCGACCCTTAGTTCGGAGCCGACTGCGCCGATCGAGGATGGGCGGTTGGACGCCACCTCGGGGGCTATGATCCCAATGGCGGTTGAGCCGAACACCAGCCCGTACTCACCAAGACTCGTGACTCCATGGAGCCGGATTCTTCTCCGGACTCCGAACTCTCCGCGCCCCTGCCGAGCGAATCTGATTGGGCGCTGATCATGGAGTTCACGGCCACGGACGTCTTTCAGCACTCGCCTTTCACGATATCCTGAAGTCACTGAACTCTCTCTCTTTACCAGGAGAACCCTGGACGGACTACGGTCAGCAAGGTTAGGATTCGGACGATGAAGAAATTCAAAACCCGCCCACCACCCACTTGGTAGCCACTGTCGACGATTTAAATGACATGCTCGACTTCAACTCCGACGACATTAACGATATGGACGCCGATGAAGAAGACGATGAAGAATCAGCGCCTATCGAGCCCTGGAACACCACCTCGTCACATGACGTATACATGGTGGACGCACCCAAATATGACAGCGCGGAGCGGAAGAATGCACCAAGGATTGTTCCCTCGAAAAGCAGTCAAAGCGGCAATGCAAGCGCCGCCACAAATCCCGCCTCGACAGAAATAGCGATCATACTGATCCAGCGCTGGAGCAGGGCGAACCGCTGCCAGACAATGGCAATCCGGATAATCAAACCGAACAAACAAATCCTATCAATGATAATGGTCCGGACGACATAACGCCGGACAGGCACTCGGAGCAGCAGAATGCCCGTAAAAGGCTCATTGCCACCGCAAGGAGCCTCAAAAAGCAGAAGCGGAGGCTCAAGGCCGCGCAAAACACGCTCCAATTCAGATGGAGCAAAATACTCAACACTGTAGCAAGGTACGGTAGCAATCGCCCCTCCAAGAGCTACCCAAAGTGGAAGCTGCTACCCGAATTTGATGAGGAGGCCTCAGACCCCCCACAACCAAATATCAAAGCAGCCACCCGGTCAGATAGACGACCCCTCTACCACCACAGAACGGCATTCAAGCCGCTCACAATGCAACACGCGACCCATGCGAGGGCTCGCACCCAAAGGACGGTGCAACAAGATCCATCTATGGACCACGCAAGCGCGCCCTAGCATACAATGCAACACAACAAACATCCGAACAACGCGGCACACCCAGCTACAGGGGTGCCGCACACCCCCTATGTTTCACCGATGAGGTGCTCGACCATGAATTTCCAGAGGGATTCAAGCCCATAAACATAGAGGCATATGACAGAACAACGGACCTTGGGGTCTGGATTGAGGACTATATCCTTCATATACATATGGCTCGAGGGGATGATCTCCATGACATCAAGTACTTACCTCTCAAACTCACAGGGCCAGCTCGTCACTGGCTCAAAGGCCTCCCCGAAAGCTCCATTGGAAGTTGGGAAGAGCTCGAAGACGCCTTTCGGGCAAACTTTCAAGGGACTTATGTCCGACCTCCGGATGCGGACGACCTGAGTCACATAACTCAGCAGCCCGGAGAGTCAGCCTGAAAGCTTTCGAATAGGTTTCTTACTAAAAAGAACCAGATCGTCGACTGCCCAGATGCCGAAGCCTTAGCGGCTTTCAAGCACAGCGTCTGCGATGAATGGCTCGCCAGACACCTCGGCCAAAACAAACCGAGAACGATGGCCGCATTAACAAACCTCATGACCCACTTTTGCGCGAGTGAGGACAGCTGGCTAGCCAGATGCAGCACCAGCGACCCCAATACATCTGAAGTTAGAGATGGAAACGGGAAATCACGGCGCAACAGCAATAACAAACGCCAGAATAAAGAAGACAACATGAAGGGCACAGCAGTTAATGCCGGATTCAAAGTCCCTCGGCCAAACCAAAAGACGCCTTCCAAAGGCACCAGGGATGAACTGTCCAGCCTCCACAAAATTCTGGACCAAGTATGTCAGATCCATAGTACCCCTAGCAAACCTGCTAATCATACCCACAGAGAATGTTGGGTCTTCAAGCAGTCCGGCAAGCTTAACACCATACACAAGGGGGAGGATACACCAAGTGAAGACGAGGACGAACCTCCCAAACAAGACAAGGGGGAACAAAAGAAATTTCCACCCGAAGTCAAAATAGTAAACGTGTTACACATGATCAAGAGAAAAAACAATGCGACACTCCCTGAAAAATTTACCCAAGTGCCTGTCACCGCGAAGTCCCGCCACTGGTCGTCTCAACCGATCACCTTCGACCATCGTGATTACGCATCAAGTATCCGACACGCAGGATGGGCTGCACTGGTATTAGACCCAGTAATTGGAGGATACCACTTCACACGAGTCTTGATGGATGGCGGCAGTAGCCTAAACCTAATATATCAGGATACAATCCACGGGATGGGGTTAGACCCAACACAAATTCGCCATAGCAATACTACCTTTAAAGGAGTAACGCCAGGCCCAGGGGCTTGTTGTACGGGCTCCCTCCTACTACAAGTTATATTCGGCTCCCCCGATAACTTCCGTCGCGAGCATTTAACTTTCCACATCGCTCCGTTTAAAAGTGGCTATCAAGCACTACTCGGACGCGAAGCTTTCGCTCGCTTTAATGCAATACCACACTACGCCTCCCTAACACTCAAGATGCCCGGTCCACGTGGCATCATTTCAGTGCACGGAAGTATCAAGCGATCTCTGCGCGTCGAAGAGAGTGAGGCTGCCTTGGCAGCCGCACACTAAAGGCGCCCGGACCAGCAAAAGCATCCAATAGGTCGTCAAGACCTCAGACACAACTAATCAAGTCCGGCGCCGCTACTCATATCGAATAAACGGTCACACCCCTATCTTTCAAAAGTACAAGGGGCTCAACGCACGCAGACGAGTGGCGATTTCTTCTTATCTTGAATTATACATGGTTTCTTTAGAAAACTATCCTTTTGCACGACAACCTTTTTACCTAAATTCCTCTCTTGTACAGATGATCATCGTGCTACACCCGTCCAGGATACGGCACAACGGAGACACAGGCGCAGATGTGCAGCAGGGACCCGACCCAAGGATTCTTTTTAGATTAAGACCCGGCGTAAACCTTTTTTACTGTCTCTTGTTGATACATATCCACCGTTGGGAAGGATGCTGACGTCTTGGCATGTGGCCACGCCAGAACAATGCACGTACCTGGACACAAGGGGCTTCTTACAAAGGCCATTCTTCAGGCCCGGTTTATACCACAAAGACTGTATACCCTAGGGAGTGTTTGGCGTCGCGAGTTTGGCCCTATATGCATCAGCTCCAAATCATTGTCTTTGGTCAAATGTTGGGTTTGCCCGGCTCCTGTGTTTGGGTGCCTTACGTTCTGCTTTACCGGCTAAGGTAGCACCAGGAGAACTACTGCGATTGTGCCCTGGTTCATCCGGACGAGCACCTCAGTAGAGAAAGCCGAAAACTGACTGTCATGATCTAGCGTGAGACTGGTCAACCACTCGATGACCCATGGGAATGTTCCGCTTTCCGGCCAGGCATATACGCACCTCGGGATCGGGAGAGTGCGGAGCCACCAGGGGCTATCTAGTAGCCCCACTGTCAAACTCCTATGGCTAAGTGAAAGTGTTAAAGCATTATAGTCCGGTTGCCTCGCTCACTCCGCTATCACCTCCTTAATAGGACCAAGACATTGGGTTAAGTTTGAACATGTGTTTTTGCGAACACCTCTGCATTATATGTGTGGGGGTTGAAGCCGACGACTGCAATCTTTCAGGTTACACACATGTATACATAAACGGCCGCCCAGGAGGCATCACATTACTTCCAGGCAAAAGTATAAAAGTAGCCTCATAAAAATCTAAAAAGCATTTCACTTACAATGAGATTACATGTCATTCAAACATAATATTTTTTGAGCACTGGGTCTCTATCAAACAAGCACCCTTAAGAACTTCCTCAAAGTAGTGCTCAGCAGCCCTTCGACCTATGGCCGAATCCTGCGCCGCAACAGTGGTAGCATCCATCTCTGCCCAGTATGCTTTAGCACGGGCAAAGGCCATCCGTGCACCTTCTATGCACGCCGACCTCTTCATCGCATTTATGCGCGGTACCACATCGAGGACCTGCTGCACCAAGCTGAAATAGCTGCTCGATTTTGACCTTCCCAGCCATAGTTGATCCACAACAGACCTCATGGAGAGTCCGGACAACCTATTTAGTTCGGCCCATTCGGCTAATTGGTCCGTCAACAAAAGCGGACGCTCGGGAGAAAGGAATTGCTTCCAAAACAGCTGGTCTACTTCACGGTTCGTCTGACTCTGGAAGTAATTGGCCGCATTGGCAGCGCTCGCCGCCAGATCCATATACGCATCCTCCGAACTCCACAGCTGATCCAGAGGGGCATACCGTGGATCTCCGTACTTCCTCTGCAAAATAAAGGACTTCCCGGCTACAATATCCCCGGCTTCCCGCAGCTCCTCCTTCTTTGCCCTCATAGCAGAGCGGAGGTCTTTTCCCGTTACAGCAGCCTTCTCAAGCTCCGATGCCTTCGCCTGGTTCTCCTTTTCAAGAGCCCGGCAACGGTCTACGGCGGCTTTTAATTCTACGGCCATATTGGCCATCTTCTTCCAGCTCTCGCCATCTGCGGCCTTCTCGGCTCGCAACTCTTCGGCCGCCTTCAAAGTAGCCGCATTACCCAATCTGGCTTGTTCCTTGGCTCGGGCAAGTTCCGCCCACAAGGCTTCAACAGTGGCAGCTCCATATGCAGTCATAACATGTTAAAAACACTGGCATCATACTCTTCCTATGTGGCGTTTACCAGACAAGGATACTTACCCTGCGCCTCGTCAAGCCTTCTGTTAACAAGCTCGATGTCGGCATCTGCCGCATCCAACTGCCGTTCTAAACGGGAAAACTAGCTAGTTCGGCTGGCCACCGGAGTTTCCATCTCCTGCACAAAAAGGCAGTATGGTTATTACCTGGGAGTATGATCCTCCATTCGTCATCGTTTCCAACGACAACCAGAGTCTCAGGGGCTACTATCTACACAGGGCACACCTAACATGTGCAGGACTATTATACATTCCTTTTTACGTACCTCAAAGCCTGTTAGTAGACTCATAGAAGCTTCATGCAATCCGCTTTCGGTGGACGATATCCTCTCCATCACCATATTCATCAGCACACGGTGATCATCTGAGATGGCCGCTCGCCCCACCAACTCCCTTAGAACGTCCGATCGCACACTAGACGGTGCCGGACTCTTTTGTCTACTCTCTTCGGGAGCCGGACACTGGGAGCCTCGGGGATCAATTGGATCACCTTCTGGCCTCTCCGCACTTGGAGAGGCCCTCCGCGACGACACTTCGGGGTCGCCCGCTTCCGGAGCGGAGGAGTCCGGAGGAGGCGTCTCGCTCTCCATCATCTCTGGAAGAAGATCCCCCAAACACGAGCTCATTTGAGAGGGGCTAAGGCCCGAACTGCACAAATATATGCGGTGGTTATTTTCTCAGAAGAAAAGGATGGCATATCTGTACTATTAAAGTTTCCGGGTCACTTACGACTCCCGGGAGAATTGATCCCCCCGCGGACTTTGTGCGGCAGCAGCGCCCCCCAAGGTAGGGCCACCGGTGGAAGATTTCTTCTCCCGTTTGGAAGCTTCGGCTTCCGAATTCCTGGGCGCAGTCCTTTTCCTCTTCCGGTCGTCTTCCTTCGCGGAGACGCTCGCTCCCTCGGTTAGAATAGGCAGCGTTGGGGGCCCATGTCCGCCCGCATTACCCTCCACAGTATTTTCCTTCAAGGGATCCGGGCAAGGTGCGGTCAGGAGCATCTTTTCCAATACCGGGTTCTCCAAACCCTCAGGGAGGGGGGTCGAACACCGAATCAACTTCGCCTTTGTTAGCCAGTCCTGGTCGAAAAAGCAAACTCTCAGAAATAACTTCGTAACAAAGGAAAGATAATATGTTCGGCCGGAAAATTCCTTACCTGTTCGGCGGCGCGGTTACTGCTCAGGCCCACGTCCTCGATGATTTCCGGACACTCTACTTGAGGTCCGAAGAATGACTTATACATATCCTCGTGCGTCAGGCCGAGAAAATTTTGAATGGCACACGGACCCTCGGGATTGAACTCCCACAAGCGAAGGGGCCGATGTTTGCAAGGCTGGACTTGACAAACCAGCATAACTTGTATTACCGCAACCAAACTGAGATCGTCGTTGAAGAGATCTTGAATGCGGCTCTGCAGTAAAGGCACGTCCTTGGCTGGACCCTAGCTCAGTCCTCTGCTGAGCCATGACATCAGTCGTGGTGGAGGGCCCAAGCGAAAAACGGGGGCGGCCGCCCACTTGGCGCTTCTAGGAGTCGTGATGTAGAACCACTCCTGTTGCCACAATGCAGACACCTATGGGATGAAACCTTTGGGCCACGGAGCTCCCGTCATCTTGCGTATTGAGGCGCCTCCACACTCTGCATGTTGCCCTTCGATCACCGTTGGCTTTACTTCAAAGGTCTTGAGCCATAAGCCAAAGTGGGGAGTAACCCAGAGGAAGGCCTCGCATACGACAACAAAGGTCGTGATATGCAAGAAGGAGTCCGGAGCTAGATCATGGAAATCTAGCCCGTAATAAAACATCAAGCCCCTGACGAAAGGATCCAGAGCAAAACCTAGACCTCGGAGGAAGTGGGAGACAAACACGACGCTCTCGTTGGGTTTGGGAGAAGGGACGGCATGCCCCCGGGGAGGCAGCCGATGCGACATTTCGGCGGTCAGATACCTGGCCTCCCTCAACTTTTTGATGTCTTCTTCCATGATGGAGGAGGGAATCCATCGGCCTTGAAGGCTGGATCCGGACATGACTGAAGGTTCGGAGCACCTGACTTGAGCTTTGGGCGTTTGAGCTTGAGGCGGGGGAAGAATTCGATTAAGCACGGGAGGGAAAAGGTAAAAGCTTTGCCCATTTATAAAGAGGGTGGATATCAAGCGTCCTCCCCATGTCCGTTTGGACTTACCTATGATCTAGGAGTCCTAGAAGTGGTTGGGTTACCCACGCCCGTATTGATGAGAATCCCGTAATAAGGGGACACGATCTCTGTTTTTACAAGACGTGCCAAGGGAACCACCTCGCATACCACGCTGAGGTGGGTAATTAAACGACTCGGATAAAGGCTCGGTCGTGGTGTGTTGCACCACGGGATACGTCAGCAGATTAGATTTGTGTAAATATTATTCTCTCTATGGAAGTATGTGGAAACTTATTTTGCAGAGCCGGACACTATCTTTGTGTTTAAGATCATCTATGAAGTACTTGGAGGAGGAACCTGCCTTGCAATGCCGAAGACAATTTGCGCGCCGGACCCATCGTCATTGAAGCCTGGTTCAAGGGCTACTGAGGGAGTCCTGGATTAGGGGGTGTTCGGATAGCCGAATTATACCTTCAGCCGGACTCCTGGACTATGAAGATACAAGATTGAAGACTCCGTCCCGTGTCCGGAAGGGATTTTCCTTGGCATGGAAGGCAAGCTTGGCGATACGGATGTTCAGATCTCCTACCATTGTAACCGACTCTATGTAACCCTAACCCTATCTGGTGTCTATATAAACCGGGGGGTTTTAGTCCGTAGGACAACATACACATCAACAATCATACCATAGGCTAGCTTCTAGGGTTTAGCCTCTCTGATCTTGTGGTAGATCAACTCTTGTATTACCCAAATCATCAATATTAATCAAGCAGGACGTAGGGTTTTACCTCCATCAAGAGGGCCCGAACCTGGGTAAAACTTTGTGTCCCTTGCCTCCTGTTATCATTCGGCCTAGACGCACAGTTCGGGACCCCCTACCCGAGATCCGCCGGTTTTGACACCGACAGGCACCCTAGAACACACAAGTTGATCATTGATCTCTCCCAGCCGTGTGCGGTGCCCCCCTCCACCATCATCCACCTCGGTCATATCGTAGCAGTGCTTAGGCGAAGCCCTGCGTTGGTAGCTTCATCAACATCATCACCACGCCGTCGTGCTGATGAAACTCTCCCTCGAGCTCTACTAGATCGTGAGTTCACGGGATGTCACCGAGCTGAACGTGTGCTGAACGCGGAGGTGCCATATGTTTGGTACTAAGGATCGGTCGATCATGAAGACGTACGACTACATCAACCGCGTTGTCATAACGCTTCCGCTTAATGGTCTACGAGGGTACGTGGACAACACTCTCCCCTCTTGTTGCTATGCATCACCATGATCTTGCGTGTGCGTAGGAAAATTTTGAAATTACTACTTTCCCCAACAGGTATGCCTATGTTGTTCATCTTGGGTGGGAAACAAATAGTAAAGCAATCATCATCTGTCTTTTTATTAAATTAAAGCAATCATCAGCCTGCTATCATTATTTTTGGATCCATCCACTGGTTGTTACCATCACTCTAAATTTCTGCATGCTCTCTTACATAGTCTCACCATATTTTTTTCATATGCATGTCAGATATTGTACACAGTCATGCTGAACATGTAGAGAAAAAGAGAAGAGTTTTGCGCGGCAATACAATGTCATGCAGACATCGCTCCATGGCGGGTTCAATGGCAAACCCTCCCCACCCCTCTCCAGATTGTAATCTAGAGGAAGATATATGTTCTGAGGCGGATTCAGACGCCGCCGACCACTCCTATTTACCCCCAAGGTATTTGCTCTACCTTGGCATGATGATGTTAGTCATATCATGCATATGTTGCCTTGCAGTGCCTACTTTTGACATCATATATGTCATCTGCTTAGTTTAGACATGTTCCGTAATGCCACCTGTTTAGTTTCTATATCATATATGGGAATTATGCAGTCTCATGTCTTTTAGCCAGCCATAATATATATGAAATATGCAATGCCATCCTGTTTAACCAGGCATCATATATTTGAATGATATCTTGCCCATCCGTTTCTTCATTACATTTCCATCTGTCGACAATGTTTGTACATTAAACTACTCTTCCTGTGAATCAGCCATTTGGGTGGGAGATTGAAAAATCTGGAGTGAAAACAAGGCCTTCAGAGCAGACAGTGCTACCTGTCGAAGCAGATCTCTTGTTGGGTCCTGATAGCTCCTCAGAGATGGATTCAGAGACAGATGACCAGTCCTATTCCCCCACCAAGGTGCATGCTCTAACTTAGCACGGTTATACTACTCATATCATGCATATGGTGTCTTGCATTGCATAGTTTAGGCATCATATACACAATATTCAACACCATGTTCTTAGTTCAGACATCATATCGAATGCCCTCTGTTTAGCATATAAATCACATATGTGAATTAAATGATGTGATCCTGATTACTTAGATAACATGTAGGTGAATTATGTCATGCGATCATGTTTAGTTATTCATCATATCTTTGAATTATGTTATGTTATGCTATCCAGTTTAGATAGACATCATATATGTGAAATTATGTCATGCCATCCGTTTTAGTTAAACAATATACATCTCAACTATTTCATGCCCTCTTTTTTCCACACTATCTATTGCATCTGTCTCTCATACAATGTCTGTACATTCAACTATGTTTCCTGTTTATCAGCCATTTGAATTGGAGCGGGTGATGCCAGTATCTAGCAGACTAAAAACACGGTCTTAAAATAAAACAATGCTACCTCTTGGTGGAGATAGCACCCCGGTTGTACATGCACGAAAACCAGCCCTACCACACATAACCCAAACTCTCGCAGATTGTACCCCTACTGCGATGGATAGAGAACCAACTTCACCCAATCTAACCCCAACCCTAGCAGATAGTAACCCAGTTCCTGTTGACACAGCACCATCTCCACCATAGAGCTCCCAAACAAGAGCAGTTAGTACGGCAGCTCCAGTGCCCAAAGGGCCGGTACTACCACGGCGAACCCCAACTCCACCAGTTAGTATGCCTATTCTTGTGGAGGAAGCACAACCAGCTAGTCGAAGTTTAGCATCTATCACATTTGATGTTGTTAAATCATACGTGTGTATCTTCCCATCTTGGAAATATGATACTGAAGATGAAGGAAAATGCCAGTTGCAGGTGTTTGTCCAGGAGTTATGTGTAAGTAATGTTATTCATGGCAATTACTTTGCTTTGTCTCATACATCCTACCTCCATGATGGTTATAATACAGCAAATTTTCCCATTTTTCTCTATAGAGAAGGACCGATTTGGAAACTCGGGATGAGGTAACCTGTGCTAATACCTCTGCTATCTTCAAGAATGCTTGGTGGCAGTATCAGAATTACCTGAAGAAAATGTACTTCACCGGTAAAGAAGCTCATCAAATTCCCTTACGTTCTCCTGAGAGTGAGACACATTTACTGGACGATGACCGGGAACGCCTTGTTCTGTACTGGTCCCGAACCAAGAATGTGGTAAGGTCTATGAGTTCATTTTCTATTTTGAAGTACTATATTCTTGCATCTTACTGTACTCTATTCATGTAGACCAAGTGCCTAAACCTGAAGAACAACTGTTCTAATTTAAGACTCCATTGCTATCATAGTTCAAAAAAGCGCTAGGCGTTAATTGTGCGTTTTGCCACCGCCTTGTGCTTTACTGACCAAAGCACATGCTTATGTGCAGTTATGTACAGATTAAGCGTAGTTATGCGCAATGCGTTTTGCCAACTCCTAGAGCCTATGCACACTTAAGAGCTTGCTTAGGCGCGCCTTTTTTAACTATGATTGCTATCGTGCATACTGCTTTGTTCTTGTATCATTGTATTTACTCATACAAACTTATTTTTAAATTGAAGGATCCAATCGAAACTCCAATGGCACAACAAGTATGTTCACGCATGTTTCTTTAACAGGTTTGCTCTTATCAATAGCTCTGTTGATTTCAATTTCAATTGTGTATACAGTTGACTTCTCATATCATGCACATTCCTAGCATCACAACAGAGCCAATAGTGTTGTTATACATGTAGACCCGTGGTACCCATCTGAAATCTTGTTGTGCCATGTAGTTTCCCACGCTTTGTATTCTTTCACTGCTGCTTTGTCTTGAACTGATATGATTTGAACCGTGTCTCTATTTTGATTTGGGAAAGACAATGCAGTGACCATAGGCCATAGATATATGTTTGTTTCATGCTTTTTTATGTACTAGTACTTGGCAATAGAAGACTTGGTAATTTAATCATGTCCACCTTACTAATGAACTGGTTCACCGAAATGAGTTTCATATAGTAGTACATGCTAAACCTATTATGTGTCTGCTTGTTTCTTCTTTTAGAATGCTGACAGAATATTTGGGAAGAGTGCCTTATTAAGCAATGGTAAAGGAAGTAATGCAGATAAGGTTCAGGATAGTGACACATCCTTGTTGGTCTCCAAAAAAGCTGATAAAATAGCTAAGGAAGACTATCTCGAAGACAGTGAGACAACCCCAAAGTCATGTCTTGGTTTAGTGTTCGAGTTACTGGACACTACCGCTTGCACAAGCTATTCAAACTCACTATCTGAATCAGTTCGGTTTCTTGAGTCTCAACTACAA
Source organism: Triticum dicoccoides (assembly GCF_002162155.2). NCBI lineage: Eukaryota > Viridiplantae > Streptophyta > Magnoliopsida > Poales > Poaceae > Triticum > Triticum dicoccoides. The sequence goes on along the minus strand of NC_041388.1, from coordinate 398,895,228 downwards.
GCTGAAAGACGTCGATCAGTTGTGCTGCGACAAGAAGCGGAAGGACTGCGGAAGTCCCTGGAGCATTCAGATGCATACTTTCTGGTCCAACAGCAAGCGTTGGAGGATTTTAGCGCCAAACAAGACAAAGCTAATAAGCTTGCTAAGCTTATTGCCAGCATGGTGGATACCCAGGATAACATTTCTTGAGTTCTTCTGAAGTTGTTTCAGTTATGCTCTTGTTTTGCTGTCGCATTTATTTGCACTGGTGGCCAATTTTGACGACCAGTGTATGTAATATGCTGCTTTGTTCCCTATATTTGCACTGGTGGCGAACTTTGATGCCCAGTGGATGTAATATGTGTAATCGCGGTAATAGGCTAGCATTAATTGCTTGCTTATTTATTTCCTCATTGTGTTGTTTAGTTGTTTTCTTGTAGTCACTGCATTTCTTTTTCTGTGTCTTTCTAGTGGCCACAATAACCTATTTTTGGAAACTAGGCCAAAATAATCATGGCAACACATGGACTGTTGTAACCATGGGCCTCCTGCGGGCTGTATGATCCATGGGCCTTCTACGGGCCGTAGGATCCATTGGCCTTCTATACGGGCCGTAGGATCCATGGGGTTTCTACGGGCCATACGATCCATGGGGTTTCTACGGGTCGTACGATCCATGGGCCTTCTACGGGCCGTAGGATCCATGGGCCTTCTACGGGGCGTATCATCATTTCGCCAATCATGGGCCATACTATTCTGGACCATAACAGATCGTTAATAGGCCGTATTTGATAACTCTATGAAACAGCCCAACGGGTTTTTTTACATGAAAACGGCCCAACGTATTAACAGGCCACAAACGGGCCGACTGTAACCACGGGATGAATTTGGCCCACAAGCAGAAAATGACAGTAACGGGACGTAATTAACCGAATGCTGGAAATGAGCCCAAGAATAAATGGTCCTTGAGAAGGCCAAAAGATAACCTGGGATGGAAACGGCCCAATGGAATAATGGGTCGTTAATGGGTATGAAGTGATACACTGTTCATTACGGGCCAGTTTCACCACGGGTCGTTAATGGGCCAAGAGTTACAAAGGGCCTCACATGGGCCGAAAGACGTCATGGGCCATACATGGGATGGAAGTTAAAATGGGCCGGAATCATATTGGACGGTCCAGATGACGGTACTGGGCCTAATTCGGAGAGGTCGTAACGGGACCTGGGTTAGCGGGCTATAAATTGGCTATATGCGAACAGACCGTTAACATGCTTTCCGTGGGCCGGCCCGCCACCTTTTGACCAAGTCAAACGGGCCGGCCTTTTCACAGGAATGGGCCTCTCTTAGGTCGTGCCAAGTGTTGATGTATCATAGGCGCCTTGGGTCCAATGAGTGGATGACATCTGTCCCAACGGTGAGCCGACACGTGTTTCCTCCAGCCAATGATGATTTTACACGTGGAAAATCCCCATTGGTCGGGGCTATTAACGGGTTATCGGATCCAAAACCGGACCCGATAGCTTAAAGGCGTTCCGTTACGGTGGATGCCATGTGTCAGTCACCCTTGACAAAAGCACTTCTGTGACGCGCGATTTATCATCATGGAAGTGGACACTTCCATGATGATAATTTTGGTAATGTCAGACTGCTCACAATGGGGAGTAACATAGAGTAGTAACTTGCCGATGTTACTATTCTATGTTACTACCTCCATAGTGGGTAGTAACATATGAGTGGTATCATGAAAGAGTTCATTTATTAGGCTAGAGACTCATTATGCCTTGAAATGTGTGATGTTACAGTAACTAGCTAAGTTACCACAAGCCCCTCTCTCATTAATTAGCTGCCACATAAGCAATCTTGTATTGAAATATGTGATGTTACTAGTTAAATTACTCCCATTGTGACCAGTCTCATGGAACACTTCTACGACAGCACATGTATGACTATCTTGATTCTGTCATGAAATCGTCATGGATGTACATGCATGACAAAAACGTGACCTACTGTGACAAACATGTATCATCACGGAAGTGTATTTTTTTTGTAGTATCATTTCTGATCAACACTATGTCATTCACATATACTTATCAGAAAGGTTGTAGTGCTCCCACTCACTTTCTTGTAAATACAAGTGTCGGTGTCAAAACCGGCGGATCTCGGGTAGGGGGTCCCGAACTGTGCGTCTAGGCCGGATGGTAACAGGAGACAAGGGACACAATGTTTTACCCAGGTTCGGGCCCTCTTGATGGAGGTAAAACCCTACGTCCTGCTTGATTAATATTGATGATATGGGTAGTACAAGAGTAGATCTACCACGAGATCAAGGAGGCTAAACCCTAAAAGCTAACCTATGGTATGATTGTTGTATATTGAAGTTGGCCTACGGTCTAAAACCCTCCGGTTTATATAGACACCGGAGAGGGTTATGGTTACGCAAAGTCGGTTACAATGGTAGGAGATCTTGAATATCCGCATCGCCAAGCTTGCCTTCCACGCCAAGGAAAGTCCCATCCGGACACGGGACGGAGTCTTCAATCTTGTATCTTCATAGTCCTGGAGTTCGGCTGGAGGTATAGTCCGGCTACCCGAACACCCCCTAATCCAGGACTCCCTCAGTAGCCCTTGGACCAGGCTTCAATGACGATGAGTCCGGCGCGCAGATTGTCTTCGGCATTGCAAGGCGGGTTCCTCCTCCAAATTCTTCCTAAAAGTTTGTAAACACCAAGAGTAGTGTCCGACTCTGCAAAATAAGCTTCCACGTATTGCCATAGAGAGAATAATATTAACACAAATCTAATCTGCTGACATACTCCGCAGCGTGACATCACACTACGGCCAAGCCTTTATTCGAATCGTTTTTGCTTTTCCACCTCAGCGTGCTTTGCGAGGCGGTTTCCTTGGCACGTCTTCTCAAAGCAGAGATCGTGTCCCCTTTATTTACGGGATTCTCATCAATACGGACGTGGGTAACCCAATCGTGCCCGTTAGCATGTTTTCTCGATTAAAGGCGGGTCCCAAATGGTTACGGGGAGGGCTCCTGGTATTCAACCTCTTATAAAGAGACCAAGGCCTTACTCCTTTTCTCCAATCTCAAAACAAGTTCGCCTGTCGCCTCGAGTTCCAACACCCTAGGCTCCAGATTCCAGGCGCTTCGGACCTTTGACAATGTCCGGTTCCGACCTTCAAGGCCGATGGATGCCCTCCTCCGTCACGGAGGAGGGCATGCTAAGGTTGAGAGAGGCTAACTTTTTGACCGCCAAAATTTCGCATAGGTTGCCTGCTCAAAGGCAGGCTATTCCCAGTCCCCAGCCTGGTGAGAGCGTAGTGTTCATGTCTCACTTCCTTCGGGGTTTAGGCTTCCCGATGGATCCCTTCGTGAGGGGGCTGATGTTCTATTATGGGCTGGAATTTCATGACCTAGCTCCGGAGTCCATCCTCCACATTTCCTCATTCATCATTGTGTGCGAAGCGTTCCTCCATGTTACTCCTCACTTCGGATTATGGCTCAAGACTTTTGGAGTGGAGCCGAAGATGATCGAGGGACGGCACGCAGAGTGCGGAGGTGCTGTCATAAGTAAGAATGCCGATGCTCCATGGCCCGAGGGCTCCTTTCAAGAGGAGCTCAGCTTGTGGCAACGAGAGTGGTTCTATATCATCGCTCCCAGGAGCGCCAAGTGGGTGGCGCCTCCTACCTTTCGCTCGGGTCCCCCACCACGGCTAGCGTCATGGGTCAAGAAAGGATTAGATTGGGGGTTATCCAAAGACGTGCCCCTGTTGCAGGGCCGCATTAGGGATCTCTTAGAAGGAGACCTCAACCTGGTCAAGGTGACGCAGGTCATGCTGATCCGCCGAACATTGCCCGGCAATCGTCGCTCCCTTCGTCTGTGGGAGTTTAATCCGGAGGGACCACGAGCTCTCCAGCATTTTATGGGTGCAACACCCGTGGAGATGTATAAAATGTTCTTCGGATCACAAGCAATGTGTTCGGATTTGATCGAGGACGCAGGTTTAAGCTGCAATCGCCCGGATGCTCAAGTAAGTAACCTTGTGCCCGGACTCGCTATCCGTAAAATTGTCATAAACTCGCCCCTAAAAGAGTTGTCCTTTTAAACAGGAGTGGGTAGCGAAGGCAAAGCTGATCCGGTGTCCGGCTCCCCTTCCTGAGACCAGGCCGGATCCCATGCTAGTCAGGATGTTGAAGATCGTGCCTTTGGAGGGAAGTGAGGGGGAGGACAAGGAAACTATGGCCTCCTCGAAGGAGGCTACTCCGAAGGGAGGAACCGACAATTCCTCTCCTAGGGGGAAGAAGAGGGCCGCCTCTGACGACCCGGAGACCATGGCCTCAAAGCGGGGGAAGAAGTCCTCGTCAGAGGGTCCGGTGCCGGGGAGATCCTCGACCGAACTACGCCCCCAAAGGGATCAGCCCTCCAGCGAGCCGTAAGTAGAGAAAGATTTTCCTTTAGAGGGATGAGAGAAATCCTTACTTTTTATCTAAGAAGATTAACCAAAATTTTACCTTGTAGCTCGGACCTCAGCCCTTCTCAGCAGAGCTCGTCTTTGGGGGATCTTCTTCCGGAGATGACGGAGAGTGGAACGCCTCCCCCTGCCGTACCGCCTAGCGAGGCGGGCGACCCTGAGGTGTCGTCGCGGAGGGTTTCTCCGAATCCGGCAGGGGTGGAAGGTAGCCATATGGCCCCCCAAGGTTCTCCGCGTCCAGCCTTCGATGGAGGTCATAGGACGAGTCCGGCACCGTCTGGTGCGCGATCGGAGGAGCTGATGATTCTGCTGGGGCGAGCTTCTATCTCAGAGGAGCACCGTGCATTGATGGGTACGGTGATTGGAAGGATTTCGTCCACGGAAAGCGGATTGCACGAGGCCGTCAGAAGTTTGCTGACGGGTTTTGAGGTACGTTTGATAATGTATTTCTTTGTCAGTTGCGCATAAACAAGATGCGCCCTGTGTAGATAGTAGCCCCTGAGACTCTGTGCGTTGTCAAAATTGACGGCGCGCAGAGGATCATAATCCTAGGTCTAATTTTCGCCTTTGTATATAGGTGGCGAAGTGTCCAGAATCGAGCCGAACTGATGATTTTGCCGAATTAAAGCGGCAACTTGACGTGGCAGATGCCAACATCGCGCTCGTCAACGAGCGACTTGATGATGCTCAAGGTATGCAATTCCTTGGGCGGCATCTGGTAAGAGGAGCTTTTATGCCAGTATCTTACAATGTGTGTGCTTGACGCAGATGGTGCGGCCGCCGTGGAGAGTCTCTGGGCGGAACTTGCCCGAGCTAAGGAACAAGCCAGGACAAGTGATGCGGCTGCCGAGAAGGCACTTGAAGAGCTGAGAGTCGAACAGGCTGCTCACTGCCGAAGCAAGAAGGAGATGGCCGAGATGGCCGTGAAGTTAAAAAGCGCTGCTGACAGTTGCAAGTCTCTTGAGAAAGAAGACCGGGCGAGACAAACGGACTTAGAGAAGGCCGTTGTTGATGCCAAGGACGCTCGCTCTGCGATGAGAGCTGCGAAGGAGGAGCTGCGTGAGGCCGGACAGATTGCGGCTGAAATGCCCTTTATGCTGCGGAGGAAGTTTGGTGATCCGAAGTTTGCTCCGTTGGACCGGATGTGGAGTGCGAAGGACACCTATCTGGATTTGGTAGCGAGTGCTGCTGATGCGACCGAACACTTTCGAGATCAAGAAGATCGCGAAGTGGAAAGGCTTTTCTAGTCGCAGTTCCACAATCCAGAGCGTCCACTGGCAGTGGATGATCGTCTGGCTCAATGGGCCAAACTGAATAGATTGTCCGGACTCGCCATGAAGTACGTCATGGTTCATCTGTGGCCGGGGAGATCGGAGCCGAAGAGTTATTTCGGCTTGGTGCAGCAATTCCTTGGCGCGGTGCCACGTATCGATGCGATGAAGAGGTCAGCATGCATAGAGGGCGCACGGATGGCTCTTGCCCGTGTCAAGACATACTGGGCAGAGATGGAGACCATCGTTGTTGCATCCCAAGATTCGGACCAAAGCGGAGTACCCTCCGAGCACTATTTTCAGGAAGTCCTTGAAGGCACTCGTGTAATAGAGACGCAGTGCTTGAAGGATGCTATGTTCTGATAGCATATGTAATTATGAAGCAATATTTTGATAAATTGTAGTAGCCTTTTATACTTGTGCCTGCAAGTATGTGGAACACCTCCTGTGCGGCCGTTTTAAGCTATACATACAAAATCTGAAAGATGGCAGTCGTTGGCTTCAGCCCCCACGCACATAGTGCGGGGGTGCTCGCAGAAGGCGCATTTTCACACTTAATCCAATGTCTTGGTCCTACAAAGGAGGTGATAGCGCAGCAAGCTAGGAAACCGGACTATAATGCTTTAACACTTTCACTTAGCCATAGGAGCTTGACAATGGGACTATTTAGGTAGCCCCTGGTGGCGACTGCGCTCACCCGAATTCGGGGCGCGTATGTGCCTGGCCGGGAAATGGCCCTTCGTTAATGCGGGGGAGTCCTATAGATTCCGGAGAGTCATCGAGTGGTTGACCAGTCTCACGCCATATCATGACAGTCGGTTTTCGGCTTTCTCTACTGAGGTGCTCGCCTGGCCGAACCAGGGCACAATCGTAGTAGTTCTCCTGGTGCCGCCTTAGCCGATAGAGCGAAACGTAAGGCGACCGAACACAGGAGCCGGGCAACCCAACATTTGACCAAAATCATGACTCGGAGCTGATGCATATAAGGCCAAACTCGCGACGCCGAACACTCCCTAAGGTATTCGGTCTTTACGAGAGCGGGCTAAGTAACGCTCTAAGGTATAAGCCCCTAGTGTCCAGGTACGCGCAAGAATTCTGACGTGGCCACATGCCAAGACGCCAGCCTCCTCCTTGGTCAGAGAACCAGGGGATGTGTATCAACAAGAGATAGTAAAAAAGGTTTACGCATGGTCTTAATCTGAAAAGAATCCTTGAAGCGGGTCCCTACTGCACGTCTGCGCCTGTGTCTCCGTTGTGCCGTATCCTGGACGGGCGCAGCACGACGTTCATCTGTAAAAAAGAGAGCAACTAAGGTGAAAAAGAGGCGTGCCAAACAAAAGTTATATGAAATAAACAAAGTGTAAAGTAAAATATGGAAAATTGAGCTTTATTGTCTCTTATTTTATACGTGTGAAGCCCCTAGTGCAGGGGTATATGGCCACTAAGCCTTTATCAATGATACTTTTGTGCCGGACTCGTCTATCCGTGTCCGTGGTCTTAATGACCTGTTCCGATGTTCTGGCTGGTGAAGCCATTGTATTGTGGGGCTGTTAAAGCGGCCGCACAATCCTCCGCTTGGGAGAGGCGCCCTTACTGCTTCCCTGTTAAGGAGATGATGCCACGTGGACCGGGCATCTTAAGCGTAAGAGATGCATAATGCGGTATTGCGTTAAAGCGGGCGAAAGCTTCGCGTCCCAGTAGTGCTTGATAGCGACTTGAGAATGGGACAATGTGGAAAGTCAGCTTTTCGCGGCGGAAGTTATCGGCAGAGCCGAAAATAACCTCGAGACGGAGAAAACCCATGCAATGGGTGTCCGAACCTGGCGTTACTCCTTGAAAGGAGGTTTTGCTGTGGCGAATTCTTTTTGGGTCGATCCCCAAGTGGCGGATTGAGTCCTGATATATCAGGTTGAGTCCGCTGCCACCGTCCATAAGGACATTTGAAAACTGGAGTCCGCCAATTATTGGATCGAGTACCAGGGCAGTCCAGCCTGGGTTCCTAATACTTCTAGAATAATCCAGATGATCGAAGATGATTGGTTTTGACAACCAGTGGCGGGATTCCTTTGGGATAGACCATGGGGCGCGTACCTTTATGGGCGCCGCACGTTTTGTTATGTGGAGTAAGTTTACTGTTTTTACTTCTTGTGGGAAATTCTTTTGTTTCCCGGTACTCTGCTTTTGGGGTTCGTCCTGGTCTTCGCTTGGTGTGTCGAGCCCCTTGTGTTCGGCGTTGAGTCTGCCGGATTGTTTGAAAACCCAACAATCTCTGTGGGTATGGTTAGCAGGCTTTCCGGGAGTACTGTGTATTTGACATATCCTATCCAGGATTTTGTTTAGGTTGGATAGGTCGTCCCTGTTATCTTGGAGGGGCGGCTTTTTCTAATTTGGTCGTGGGCTTTTGAATCCGGCATTGACTGCCGTGCTCTTCGGACTTTTTTCCTTAGTCCGGCGACGGTCCTTATTGCGTCGCGGTTTTCCATTTCCATCCCTAGTTTCGGATGTACTTGGGTCGCTGGTGCTGCATCTTGCCAACCAACTATCCTCTCCTGCGTAAAAGCGGGTCATGATGCTTGTTAGTGCGGCCATTGTTCTTGGCTTTTCTTGGCCGAGGTGTCTGGCGAGCCATTCGTCTCAGACATTATGCCTGAAAGCTGCTAAGGCTTCAGCGTCCGGACAGTCGACTACCTGATTCTTTTTAGTAAGAGATCTATTCCAGAATTGCCGAGCTGACTCTCTGGGCTGTTGAGTTATGTGACTAAGATCGTCTGCATCCGGAGGGCGGACATAGGTCCCTTGAAAATTTGCTCGGAAAGCGTCCTCGAGCTCTTCCCAACTTCCGATTGTGTTTTCAGGAAGGCTTTTAAGCCAATGCCGGGCTGGCCCTTTAAGCTTGAGGGGTAAGTATTTTATGGCGTGGAGGTCATCTCCTCGAGCCATATGTATGTGGAGGATATAATCCTCGATCCAGACTCCAGGGTCTGTTGTTCCATCATATGCCTCTATGTTTACGGGTTTGAATCCCGCTGGAAATTCATGATCCAGGACCTCATCGGTGAAACATAGGGGGTGTGAGGCAGCCCTGTATTTGGGTGTGCCGGATTCTGATAATGGCTTTATTGCATTGCTTATGAGAGCTTGCTTTCTTGGCCCGTAAATGGACCTGGCTGGGCCGTGATGCGAATCCTTAAGTGGGTCGCATGCCGGCTTAAATGTGGCGCTGCTTGTCGCTTTAAGCTGGCCCTGGGGTCGTCTATCCGATCGTGTGGCTTTCTTACTTTTTGAATGCGAGGGCTCTAAGGCCTCCTCGTCGAATTCAGGCAGTAGTTTTCTCCTTGGATAGCTTTTAGTGCGGCGATTGCCGCCGTATTTGTCTGCGGTATTGATTAGTTTACTCCATCTGATCCTGAGTGCATCTTCCGCAGTCTTTAGCTTCCGCTTCTGCTTTTTTAGGCTGCGTGCGGTTGCAACGAGCCGTTTGTGGAGGTTCTTCTGCTTCGTGGGCTTGTCCGGCGTAGGGTCGTCCGGAATGCCATTTTCGCCGGGGGAGGAATGTTCGGTTCCTCTATCCGGGTTGTCTTGTTGGGACGGTTGCTCTAAGGCATGCTCGTCGTCTACCGGCTCATCCTGCTCTATGGCTGGGTCTTTATCGAGGCGGGGCTTAGGTCGGCGTTTACGCCGATGCTTTGATTGTTTTTTGAGAGATTGATCCCCCTCCCCGTTTTCCTCGTTGTTGCTTCCTTTAGAGGTATCCACCATGTACACATCGTGAGATGAGGTGGCTGTCCAATGCCCTATAGGTGTTGGTTCTTGGTTGTCTCGTGCATCGTCATCCATACCGTCGATGTCTTCGGAGTTGAAGTCGAGCATGTTGGTTAAGTCATCAACAGTGGCTACGAAGTGGGTGGTGGGTGGGTTTTGAATTTCTTCATCGTCCATATCCCAACCTTGCTGACCGTAGTCCGGCCAGGGCTCTCTTGATAAAGAGAGAGACTTCAGAGAATTCAGGATGTCGCCGAAGGGCGAGTGCTGAAAGATGTCCGTGGCGGTGAACTCCATTATCGGCGCCCAATCGGATTCGATCGGCGGGGGCGCGGGGGGGCATGGAGTTCGGAGAGGAATCCGGCTCCTCGGAGTCACGGGCCATGCGGAGTGCGGGGCTGGAGTTCGGCTCGATCGCCTCTGAGATCGCAGCCCCTGAGGCAGCGTCCAACCGCTGATCCTCGATTGGCACAGTGGGCTCCGAATCAATGGTCGGAACCGATGCATGTGCGGCCTCCAAGGCGCTATTCGGTGGCAGAGCTATATCATGCCCATTGAGACAGTGCGGCACGCTTGGCTATGGCTCGAATCCGTCGAAGAGCAAGTCCCCGCGGATGTCAGCCGTGTAGTTTAGGCTTCCAAACCTGACCTGATGGCCAGGGGCGTAACTTTCGATCTGCTCAAGGTGACCAAGCGAGTTGGCCCGCAGTGCGAAGCCGCCGAAGACGAAGATCTATCCGGGGAGAAAAGTCTCATCCTGGACTGCATCGTGGTTGATGATCGAAGAAGCCATCGGGCCTGAAAGTGACGACACAGAGGAACTCTCAATGAAAGCACCAATGTCGGTGTCAAAACCGGCGGATCTCGGGTAGGGGGTCCCGAACTGTGCGTCTAGGCCGGATGGTAACAGGAGACAAGGGACACAATGTTTTACCCAGGTTCGGGCCCTCTTGATGGAGGTAAAACCCTACGTCCTGCTTGATTAATATTGATGATATGGGTAGTACAAGAGTAGATCTACCACGAGATCAAGGAGGCTAAACCCTAAAAGCTAACCTATGGTATGATTGTTGTATATTGAAGTTGGCCTACGGACTAAAACCCTCCGGTTTATATAGACACCGGAGAGGGTTAGGGTTACGCAAAGTCGGTTACAATGGTAGGAGATCTTGAATATCCGCATCGCCAAGCTTGCCTTCCACGCCAAGGAAAGTCCCATCCGGACACGGGACGGAGTCTTCAATCTTGTATCTTCATAGTCCTGGAGTTCGGCTGGAGGTATAGTGCGGCTACCCGAACACCCCCTAATCCTGGACTCCCTCACAAGCTTCACCGCAAGTCTGTATAAAACTATATGCTTTGATCAACTTATCAAAGCGTGTATTCCAACTCTGAGGTGCTTGCACCAGTCCATAGTGGATTGCTGGAGCTTGCACATTTTGTTAGCACCTTTAGGATTGACAAAACCTTCTGGTTGTATCATATACAACTCTTCTTTAAGAAATCCATTAAGGAATGTAGTTTTGATATCCATTTGCCAGATTTCATAAAATGTGGCAATTTGCTAACATGATTCGGATAGACTTAAGCATCGCTGCGAATGAGAAAATCTCATCGTAGTCAATACCTTGAACTTGTCAAAAATTGTTTTTCGACAATTCGAGCTTTGTAGATAAACACTACTATCAGTGTTCGTCTTCCTCTTGAAGATACATTTATTCTGAATGGTTCACCGATCATCGGGCAAGTCAATCAATGTCCATACTTTGTTCTCATACATGGATCCCATCTCAGATTTCATGGCCTTAAGCCATTTCGCGGAATCTAGGCTCATCATCGCTTCCTCATAGTTCGTAGGTTCATCATGGTCTAGTAACATGACTTCCAGGATAGGATTACCGTACCACTCTAGTGCGGAACTTACTCTGGTGGACCTACGAGGTTCGCTAGTAACTTGATCTGAAGTTTGATGATCATCATCATTAACTTCCTCACTAATTGGTGTAGGCATCACTGCAACTGATTTCTATGATGAACTACTTTCCAATTCGGGAGAAGGTACAGTTACCTCATCAAGTTCTACTTTCCTCCCACTCACTTCTTTCGAGAGAAACTCCTTCTCTAGAAAGGATCAGCTCTTAGCAACGAAGATCTTGCCTTCGGATTTGTGATAGAAGGTGTACCCTACAGTTTCTTTTGGGTATCCTATGAAGACGCACTTCTCTGATTTGGGTTTGAGCTTATCAGGCTGAAACTTTTTCATATAAGCATCGCAACCCCAAACTTTAAGAAATGACAACTTAGGTTTCTTGCTAAACCACAGTTCATACGGTGTCCTCTCAATGGATTTTTAGACAGTGCCCTATTTAACGTGAATGCAGCTGTCTCTAATGCATAACCCCAAAACGATAGTGGTAAATCGGTAAGAGACATCATAGATCGCACCATATCTAATAAAGTACAGTTATGATGTTCGGACACACCATTACGCTGTGGTGTTCCATGTGGCGTGAGTTGCGAAACTATTCGACATTGTTTCAACTGAAGGCCAAACTCGTAACTCAAATATTTCGTCTCTGCGATCAGATCGTAGAAACTTTATTTCCTTGTTACGATAATTCTCCACTTCACTATGAAATTCTTTGAACTTTTCAAATGTTTCAGACTTGTGTTTCATTAAGTAGATATACTCATATCTGCTCAAATCATCTGTGAAGGTTAGAAAATAACGATACCCGCCGCGAGACTCAACACTCATCGGACCGCATACATTGGTATGTATTATTTCCAATAAGCCAGTGGCTTGCTCCATTGTTCCGGAGAACGGGGTCTTAGTGATCTTGCCCATGAGGCATGGTTCACAAGCATCAAATGATTCATAATCAAGTGATTCCAAAAGTCCATCCGCATGGAGTTTCTTCATGCGCTTTACACCAATATGACCTAAACGGCAGCGCCACAAGTATGTTGCACTATCATTATCGACTTTGCATCTTTTGGCATCAATATTATGAATATGTGTGTCACTACGATCGAGATTCAATAAACCATTTATATTAAGTGTATGACCACACAAGGTTTTATTCATGTAAACAGAACAACAATTATTCTTTGACTTAAATGAATAACCGTATTGCAATAAAGATAATCCAATCATATTCATGCTCAACACAAACACCAAATAACCTTTATTTTAGGTTCAACAGTAATCCTGAAGGTAAAAGGAGTGTGCGATGGTGATCTTATCAACCTTGGAATCATTTCCAACACACACCGTCACCTTGCCCTTAACTAGTCTCTGTTCATTTTGCAACTCGTGTTTCGAGTTACTAATCTTAGCAACTGAACCGGTATCAAATACCCTGGGTTAATATGAACACTGGTAAACTACACATCAATAACATGTATATCAAATATACTTTTGTTCACTTTGCCATCCTTCTTATCTACCAAGTATTTGGGGTAGTTCCGCTTCCAGTGACCATTCCCTTTGCAGTAGAAGCACTCAGTTTCAGGCTTAGGTCTAGCTTTGGGCTTCTTCACGGGAGTGGCAACTTGCTTATATTCTTCTTGAAGTTCCCTTTCTTTCCCTTGCCCTTTTACTTGAAACTAGTGGTCTTGTCAACCATCAACACTTGATTCTTTTTCTTGATTTCTACCTTCGCCAATTTCAGCATCGCGAAGAGCTTGGGAATCGTTTCCGTTATCCCTTGCATATTATAGTTCATCACAAAGTTCTAGTAACTTGGTGACAGCGACTAGAGAACTCTGTCAATCACTATCTTATCTGACATTCTGAGCACATGCTCACTAGTTGAGTTATTCTCCTCCATCTTGTAGCCAAAGTACTTGTCAGAGGTCTCATACCTCTTAACACGGACATGAGTCTGAAATACCAATTTTAGCTCTTGGAACATCTCATATGCTCCGTGGCATTCAAAACGTTTTTGAAGTCCCGGTTCTAAGCCGTAAAGTATGGCGCACTAAACTATCAAGTAGTCATCATAACGAGCTTGTCAAACGTTCATAACGTGTGCATCTGCTCCTGCAAAAGGTCCGTCACCTAGCGGTGCATCAAGGACATAATTCTTCTATGCAACAATAAGGATAATCCTCAGATCACGGAGCTAGTCCGCATCATTACTACTAACATCTTTCAACATAGTTTTCTCTAGGAACATATCATAAATAAAACGGGGAAGCTATACGTGAGAAGTTGATCTACAACATAGATATGCAGATACTATTAGGACTAATTTCATGATAAATTTAAGTTCAATTAATCATATTACTTAAGAACTCCCACTTAGATAGACATCCCTCTAGTCATCTAAATGATCAAGTGGTCCATATCAACTAAACCATGTCCGGTCATCACGTGAGATGGAGAAGTTTTCAATGGTGAACATCACTATGTTGATCATATCTACTATATGATTCACGCTCGACCTTTCGGTCTCAGTGTTCCGAGGCCATATCTGCATATGCTAGGCTCGTCAAGTTTAACCTGAGTACTCTGCTTGTGCAAAACTGGCTTGCACCCGTTGTATGTGAATGTAGAGCTTATCACACCCGATCATCACGTGGTGTCTCAGCACGAAGAACTATCGCAACAATGCATACTCAGGGAGAACACTTGTACCTTGAAATTTAGTGAGAGATCATCTTATAATGCTACCGCCGTACTAAGCAAAATAAGATGCATAAAGGATAAACATCACATGCAATCAATATAAGTGATATGATATGGCCATCATCATCTTATGCCATTGATCTCCATCTCCAAAGCACCGTCATGATCACCATCGTCACCGGCTTGACACCTTGATCTCCATCATAGCATCGTTATCGTCTTTCCAACTATTGCTTCCACGACTATCGCTACCGCTTAGTGATAAAGTAAAGCAATTACATGGCGATTGCATTTCATACAATAAAGCGACAACCATATGGCTCCTGCCAGTTGCTGATAACTACGTTACAAAACATGATCATCTCATACAACAATTTATATAATCATGTCTTGACCATATCACATCACAACATGCCCTGCAAAAACAAGTTAGACGTCCTCTACTTTGTTGTTGCAAGTTTTACGTGGCTGCTACGGGCTTAGCAAGAACCTTCTTACCTACGCATCAACAAACCACAACGTGGTATAATGATTGCTTTTTTATATTTAGAAAGAACCCTGTTCATTGAATCTGATTCAACTAAAGTTGGAGAAACTGACACCCGCCAGCCACCTGTGTGCAAAGCACGTTGGTCGAACCAGTCTCATGAACGCGGCCATGTAAGGTCGGTCCAGGCCGCTTCATCCAAAAATACCGCCGAATCAAGAAACAACTAGCGGCGGCAAGAAATATATATATACCCATGCCACAACTCCTTTGTGTTCTACTCGTGCATATAACATCTACGCATAGACCTGACTCTGATACCACTGTTAGGGAACGCAGTATTTCAAAAAAATTCCTACAATCACGCAAGATCTATCTAGGAGATGCATAGCAACGAGAGGGGAGAGTGTGTCTACATACCCTTGTCACCAAAAGCGGAAGCGTTGAGTAACGCGGTTGATGTAGTCAAACGTCTTCGCGATCCAACCGATCAAGTACCGAACGCACGACACCTCCGCGATCTGCACACGTTCAGCTCGGTGACGTCCATCGAACTCTAAATCCAGCTGAGGCCGAGGGAGAGTTTCGTCAGCACGACGGCGTGTTAACGGTGATGATGAAGTTATCGACGCAGGGCTTCGTCTAAGCACTACGACAATATGACCGAGATGGAAATTTGTGGAGGGGGGCACCGCACACGGTTAAGAGAACAACTTGTGTTTCTGTGGGGTGCCCCCTCCCCCGTATATAAAGGAGGGGAGGAGAAGGAGGGCCGGCCACAAGGGGCATCCCCAGAGGGGGGATTCCTACTCCTAGTAGGAGTAGGTTTCCCCCTTTCCTAGTCCAAGTAGGAGAAGAAGGAAGGAGAGGAGAGGAGAGGGAGAAGGAAAGAGGGGGGCGCCGCCCCCTCCCTAGTCCAATTCGGACCAGCCCATGGGGGGCGGCCTTCCCTTGTGGCCCTTCTCTCCTTTCCACTAAGGCCCATGAAGGCCCAATACTTCCCCCGATGAATTCCCGTAACTCTCTGGTACTCCGAAAAATACCCGAACCATTCAGAACCTTTCCGATGTCCAAATATAGCCTTCCAATGTATCGATCTTTATGTCTCGACCATTTCGAGACTCCTCGTCATGTCTGTGATGACATCCGGGACTCCGAACAACCTTCGGTACATCAAATCACATAACTCACAATACATATCATCATTAAACGTTAAGCGTGCGGACCATACGGGTTCGAGAACTATGTAGACATGACCGAGACTCTTGTTCGGTCAATAACCAAAAGCGGAACCTGGATGCTCATATTGGTTCCTACATATTCTACGAAGATCTTTATCGGTTAAACCGCATAACAACGTATGTTGTTCCCTTTGTCATCGGTATGTTACTTGCCCGAGATTCGATCGTCGGTACCATCATACATAGTTCAATCTCGTTACCGGCAAGTCTCTTTACTCGTTCCGTAGTGCATCATTCCGCAACTAACTCATAAGTCACATTGCTTGCAAGGCTTATAGTGATGTGCATTACCGAGAGGGCCCGGAGATACCTCTCCGACAATCGGAGTGATAAATCATAATCTCGATCTATGCCACCTCAACAAACACCATCGGAGACACCTATAGAGCATCTTTATAATCGCCCAGTTACGTTGTGACGATTGCTAGTGTTGGGGAACGCAATAATTTCAAAAAAAAATCCTAAGCACACGCAAGATCATGGTGATGCAACGAGAGGGGAGAGTATCGTCTATGTACCCTCATAGACCGTAAGCGGAAGCGTTATGACAACGCGGTTGATGTAGTCGTACGTCTTCACGATCGACCGATCTAGCACTGAAGGTATGGCACCTCCGCGATCTGCACACGTAGAGCTTCGAGGGAGAGTTTCGTCAGCACAACGGCGTGGTGACGGTGATGATGATGCTACCAGAATAGGGCTTCTCCTAAGCACCGCTACGATATAATCGAGGTGGATTATGGTGGAGGGGGGCACCGCACACGGCTAAAAGATCAATGATCAACTTGTGTGTCCATGGGGTGCCCCCTCCCCCATATATAAAGGAGTGGGGAAGGGGAGAGGCCGACCCTCCTAGGCGCGCCCCAAGGGGAGTCCTACTCCCACCGGGAGTAGGACTCCAACCCTTCCAAGAGTAGGAGTAGGAGAGAGGGAAGGAGGAGAGAGGGGGAAGGATAGGGGGCACCCCCCTCCTTGTCCAATTCGGACTAGAGGGGGGGGCGCCTGCCTTGGCCGCCCCTCCTCTTCTCTACTAAGGCCCAATAGGCCCATTACACTCCCCGGGGGCTTCTGGTAACCCCCCGGTACTCCGGTATCTGTCTGAACTTGACCGGAACCCTTGCGAAGTCCAAACATAGTCATCCAATATATCGATATTTATGTCTCGACCATTTAGAGACTCCTCGTCATGTCCGTGATCATATCCGGGACTCCGAACTAACTTCGGTACATCAAAACACATAAACTCATATTACCGATCCTCACTGAACGTTAAGCGTGCGGACCCTACGGGTTCGAGAACTATGTAGACATGACTGAGACATGTCTCCGGTCAATAACCAATAGCGGAACCTGGATGCTCATATTGGCTCCTACATATTCTACGAAGATCTTTATCGGTCAAACCACATAACGGTATACGTTGTTCCCTTTGTCATCATTCTCTAATGATGTGATCCCGTTAATCAAATGACAACTCATGTCTATGGTTAGGAAACATAACCATGATTGATTCAACAAGCTAGTCAAGTAGAGGCAAACTAGTGACACTCTGTTTGTCTATGTATTCACACATGTACTAAGTTTCCTATTAATACAATTCTAGCATGAATAATAAACATTTATCATGATATAAGGAAATATAAATAACAACTTTATTATTGCCTCTAAGGCATATTTCCTTCAGTCTTCCACTTGCACTAGAGTCAATAATCTAGATTACATAATAATTATTCTAAGACCCATGGAGTCTTGGTGCTGATCATGTTTTGCTTGTGAGAGAGGCTTAGTTAACAGGTCTGCAACATTCAGACCCCTATGTATCTTGCAAATCTCTATGTCTCCCTCCTTGACTTGATCGCTGATGGAATTGAAGCGTCTCTTGATGTGCTTGGTTCTTTTGTGAAATCAGGATTCCTTTGCCAAGGCAATTGCACTAGTATTGTCACAAAAGATTTTCATTGGACCCGATGCACTAGGTATTGTTGGGGAACGTAGTAATTTCAAAAAAATTCCTACGCACACTGTAAGTGCATCTAGTGCCACCCTAGTTGGTTTTGGAGTATTAACGACAAACCTAGTTGAGGGACTAATGTGTTTGTGAGAATTGCAGGATAACACAGGTAGAAGTCCCTCATTGATTCGGTTTTCCTACCAGAGATGACCCCTAAAAATGTATGAAGACATTAAAGTCAAAGGTGGTATGTGAAGATATTCACATTGAAGACTATGACAAGAGAAGACATCGCATGAAGACTATAGAGCTCGAAGACTTAGATCTTTCATAGTTCTTTTTCTTCTTTGTTGAGTCATAGGAACCACCATACTGTTAAGTGGGGTCCAAGAAAACCAGTTGGAATGACTGAAGTGATGCTTAACCAAAATCCTATGTCTTCGAGTGAAGACTATGAAAGCGAATCTTGTCCAGAGTTGGACAACATTACACCACAACACCGATGTAATGGCATGTAATATGCCAGGAGAAAGCCATTAAGAGGGCAGATAAACTGCCGGGAGAGTGTTTCTCCCGGCAGATAGAACTGCCACAAGAACGGCTGCCGGGGATTAGTTCTCCCGGCATATAAAATTTTCCCGGCAGTTTATCTGCCAGGACGCATGCATTTGCCGGCAGTTAATTTTCTCCCGGCAGACTAGCAGTAGCACATGAACTACTATTACAGGCAGTGGAACTGCCAGCACAAACATGTCTACCCGGCAGTTTGTTTGCCATCACTTTGATTTCACTAGCATTCAATATCCATTCACTATGTCAGGAAACCAAGACAGAACACTCAAATTATACACTTCAATCAAAGTTCCATATATACCTCACCCAAAACCTTAAACTTTCAGAAACATTCACAAACTAAAAGTTCAGTACGAATAAGCTTATTTCCATACACGTGTTTAGTAGCATCTAGCTACAACGGTTAACAAAATTTACATAAGACGATAAGATTTTGTGTCCTTAGACTGAGCTACACAAATGGTTTAACTTTAGTGCATAGCTGTAGCCATGTCCACGAATACAAGTTGCGTGATTACTCTTTTGTACATTTCTGCTCAAGCCGTTTCTTTGATGGAATTAACATATTCATCTGAATACCAAACTCACACCATCCAATGAAACTGCATTATTCGAAGATGGCCACAAGTCTCCAGCAGAAGAGTTACGAATTTGTAATGCTTTTAAGATGTTAATACGAAGAGAAGAAACATCATGTAGAAACATCTTCCAGTGATGATGCCAACCTGAATAGATAAGATGGTTCAAATGCCATGAGCTAATAACTTTGGTAAATGATATGTACTGTAGCACACAAACAAAGGATATAGGCTCAGACAGCAAATACATGCTTGCATAATAATCATTTTGCAAGCAAAAAAGCAAACCATAGTGATGTTTTTAAAGCAAGTAGCTTACAACTACATATGGCAGCTGACATGTATTCCTACTGGCGTATTTTCAAGCTTCACATATATATCTATACCAATATTATTGTGGCTTGAGTATTAATTCACAAACATTGATACCTTCCAATATAGTTCAAGCTATGTATAAACATTTGAAAATACTAGAGATGTTTCCTTTCACACAAACAACACAGGTTCAGGCATAATGTGTATATAATTATGAGAGATAGATTAAACAGGACCATGAAGAAATTCTGGAAGCAAGATGCAGTTGTTGTACGAATCAAATGAAAAGCAAGGTTATACATTTATTTGAATGAAAGATAGCACAATGTGTGGTGAATTAGGAACGGTAGCTGACAGCACAGGCAAGCATTGTTTCATGTTCATACTCAATAGGAACAAGCAAAAGTAGTTTGATTTTCACATCTGAGTTCTGCTATATAATAATCCTGGAATATTTAGTCATGAGCCATGACACTAAGAAGTCGAACTTCACAAATTTGCGCAAAATGCTAGAATGTTGAGATTCTGGAATGATTACCCCATGACCAAATTTGTGCAAAAAGCAATGACTCGTAACTAAATTTGTGCAAAAGTTACTGCCTGTTCGGAAGCTCTCCAGATTCTCAACTCCGCTCCGCGTGAGGAGCCGGGTTCGAACTGCTCCGCGCGATTGTGCTGGCACTCCCTCCGCTCCGGGAGCTGCAGTAGGGGAGCGGAGGGGATCCGAACAGGGCCTTAGTTAATGAACAGCCCATATAAATATACAATTGAAAAACTGATGTATTATATAAATGATATAAGCTACAAATCTATATCAAACACAACACATGTATTAATCATGTTTGGTTATAGAATATTTTTTATCTAGGAGATACTTCTAATAGTGCAAACTGCAAAACAACGCTACATTGACAAAGTTACTGTAATAACTGAGACAAGTGTTACCACCTGAAGAAAATGCTATCAGGATCAAATTAGGTACAGGTTTTTGGAGTTATCCATTGAACTGAAGCACATTCACAAGCACAGTGTTCGATGAGAATTCATACTAGAAATAGTACGAAAATATTTTGTCCCAATATTCTCTTTTCCTAACAAGCTTGGGAGAAGCTTGAGAACATATCTATGGAGCAAGGAGTGCCCATACAGATTTAAATATTATGCCATGCACAACTAAAAAATGCCATGCAGATGTACGTAGAGGCAAGACGTGCGTGTATAAGTTAGTGGATTGATTAAAGCGATGCATTAGTGGGGATGTGACGGTCAGATGATTCGCCAGCCTAGTCTTACAAGGACCAAAATGCACGGATCAATTCGGTTTTTTTGTAAAGCAGCGACGCATGCATCAGCCTGTATATATATATGGCTGAATACCTGCTTATGTACACATACGTATTCGGGTATTTGTGCCACCGGCCGGCATGCATCTTTTGATGCTGGCATGGACACTGGCACACCCGCGTTTTATATTTTTGTTAGTGTCAAACACAAAGGCTCGAGCGATAGAGAACAAATGATATCTAGATCTTGCAGAAGCTTCTCAGAGTATCTAATTTCCTGTAACAATGTAGCTGCTGAATTGCTTATAAAGTTGAAAATTATACATAAACTATTATGTATCCGATGGTATGAAAGTTGAAGCATAATTTATGGCACCGATGTAAACTTACATAGCTCCAAGCAAATATTTGAACAAACTAAATGGCGTAAATGCAGTAACAAACTCTGTCTCACCCTTTCACTCATAATTTAAATACAAAAACTAAATATTTGCACTCAACCAATGGCATTGACATCCCACTCCATTGTCTCAATAATAGCATGGTTCATATAGCAATCAAAGGTGCGGCAATGGCAGTACCACTCAATATAAAATGTAGTGTTGCTTTCAAAGCAAGTAGTTTTACTAGCTTGTTTTCAGACTTCAGTGTGTGTATATCTATATCAAGATTACTACGGCTGATTATAAATTCACACATGGTGACACTTTACATTCAGGGTGTATAAATAATAATGAATAGTAAAATGCAGGGTCAACCAATTCTTACACACGAGATCCTCCCTTTTTGAAATAGCCCCCAGTTAAGAGGAGAAAGTATATATATTTGGAATAAAATTATGCAAAGGATGGCTTCCACACATGTACCTTTGCTCCCAAGTCCCACCATCAGTCCATTAAAAAGGATTTCCTGAAAGAAATTGAACTGATATAAGTACAGTAAAGTTCACTTGTGTTCCTCAACCATGTAGTTCCTAATTAATAGTGTTGAAAATCAGATTATATGTTTGTAGAGAAGTGTTACCACTCATGAATTTTTTTGTCATGAAGCTGTTGTTTCTTTACTCGTTTGCAAGATTGTTGTTTCCTTCTTCTTTCTCCCTGGAGCGCTCTTCACATGTGCTTTGTTGGGACATCAGATTCCTTCTTCTTTTGTAGTTATTCTACTGCCTTCTTGTTTTACAGTCGCAAAATAGAAAATCAGTTATAAAAATGTAAGATGGTGAATATTTGCTAAGAAGCAATGTAGCTAAGGTAGGCACAAAAAGCAAATCCTCAGCTCCGCGAGCTCATGGACAGAAAAAAGTCCAGAGGACATGGTCGCTGGCAGTCTGCGGTAGCAGGAAAAGAAAATCGAACAAAGAAGCTGGGCAACCTCACCTCCTCTGAGCAGCAAAGGAGTACATGGGAAAGAGGAGGAGACTCCAGCATGACGGATCTGAGCAGCGTGTTGTCCAGCGTGATGGATCTGAGCACCTCTCGTGCCGTTGGGATGGAGGGAGCTGTGGTGGGGAGCTCACCCGTGCTCGTTACGTTGGAGGGCCATGGAGAAGAGCGCGCCGGTATGGTGGTGGCGATTTTCGCCACGGGATCTGGGGCTGGAGAGGGAGGCGACGTTGATTTCGACCTCGACGCACCGCCACAGTTGACCCGCCCCGGTGGCGGTGCCGAAGGAAGGCGATGACGAGTCGGCGTCGTGAGGCGTGTACGCCGATGGGGGGCGCACTGGTTGGTGGAGGAGGTCGAGGGCGGAGGGCGGCGGCGGCGGCGCTGGTCTGGGAGGAGGACTTGTGGAATAGGGTTCAATTTGGGGCAGATCTGGTTGGGCCGGCGGCTATAATTCATTTGGTGCAAAATTTCCGGCCTTTCACACGCTCCCCCTCGTCTGTGCACATTTGGGCCCAATAATTTCAGTCTCGCGCCACATCGACTGTCGCGGCAGATAGTGAGCCATGATTTAGTTGTGCCGGCGGATAAAATGACCCAAAAGTTGAAAATAATTGCTGGCAGTGCGTGTGCCCTCCTTGCTCAACTTCTGCCGGCAGTTTCTCTGCCCTTACGTTCTACTACCGGCAGTAACAAGATTCCCGGCAGATAATTTGCCCCTATGCTCCTATTTCTCCCGGCGGTTAATTGCCCCCAATTAAGTGTTGTGGTGTAGTGCAAGTCAGCTTTGCTTGTAGCCCAAGTAAAGTTGTCGTGTGTGTTTGAAATCTGACCGTTGGAACACGTGTTAGTTCCTTAGTGACCCAGGGTCATTTCGGACAAATCAGGTCGGGTTGCCTAGTGCCTATAAATAGCCCACCCCCTACAACCATAAATGGTTGGCTGCTTAGAGTTAAAGTACGGTTGTTGTCGTTTGAGAGCAACCCACCTGGAAGCCTTTGAGAGAGAATTCCTTGCGAGGATAAAGTCCTAACCACCCAGAGCCAAAGAGTGTTAGGCATCACTTAAGTCGTCATGTCTGTGTGATCTGAAGACTTATTACACTTGAGGACTGTGAATCCTCCAGCCGGTTAGGCATCGCATTTTGAGCATCCAAGAGTCATTGTGGATCGCCGGTGAACGAAGTCTGTGAAGGTTTGGGAGTCTACCTTGAAGACTTACCAGAGTGATTGGGCGAGGTCTGCGTGACCTTAGCTCAAGGGGAATACGGTGAGGACTAAGGGTTCTGAGCTGCGTGTTCAGGACTGGGTGTCCGGGGACTGTGTGTCCTCAGGTTTAAATACCTAGCCACCCTAACCAGACGTACAGTTGTCACAGCAACTGGAACTGGTCCAACAAATCATTGTCTTCAACGAGTCACTGGTTTCATCCTTTCCTTCCTTTACTTACTGTTGGTCCTTGTGAAGTCATTGCATGATTGCATTAACTTTTGTCTTCACTGAGTGACTGCTTGTTCTGATTGGCTTCACAATATCTTCCTACCTGATCCTTACTACCTAGCTACTATAAGTCATTGTGCTTTCACTTCGTTGATTACCTGACTAAGGTTTGCCTAGTGTAGTCTACCTTCCGCTGCGTGGTAATAGGTTTACTTCTATCGTTTGTCTTCAAAACTTTCCTGTTTAGAAGACTTTCATAAAAATCGCCTATTCACCCCCCCCCCCTCTAGTCGATCACTAGCACTTTCAATTGGTATCAGAGTAAGGTACTCCCTTGTTCTGTGTGATTCGGTTTAACCACCTGGAGTTTTAGCTATGTCGACTGCATGGATAATTAAAGTCTCCGCTGCGTACCCCGTCTTCGATGAAACTGAATATCCCTACTGGAAGAATAAGATGCGCATGCATCTTGAAGCCATTGATGTCAACCTATGGTATGTCGTCAAGAACGGTGTTCCCAAGGCTAGAGAAGGTGTCACTGTTGTTGATGTCAAGAAGTTCGTTCAACTGGACTCTACTGCCAAGAATATCATCTGTGGTCATCTAACCAAAGGACAGTATGGCCGTGTGAGTGCGTTGGAGACTTCCAAGCTAGTCTGGGACTGGCTCTCCAAGGTCAACGAAGGTGTCTCCACCCAGAAAGATCAGAGAATCAGTGTCCTTCTCAACCTCTTCAACCGCTTCAAGAGAAATGACAATGAGAATGTCCAGCTCATGTTTGATCGACTCACTGACATCACAAATGAGCTTCAAGCCCTCGGCGCCACTGAGATCACCAAGCATGAAGTCGTCAAGACACTCCTGAGATCACTTGACAGTTCGTTCGACACCCTAGCCCTGATGATTCAAGAACGCCCTGATTTCAAGACACTCGATCCGTCTGACATACTTGAGAGGCTCAACACACACGAGTTTCAGCTTTCTGAGAAAAGAGACATCTACGGTCCCAGCTATGGGCGAACTCGTGCCTTGAAGGCAAAAGTTGTCTCCTCATCCGAAGAAGAATCTGACAGCAGTTCTGATGATCCTGAAGACATTGGAAAAGAGCTTGCTATGCTTGTGAAGAAGTTCCAAAAATTCACCAAGAAGAAAGGGTTCAGAAAGTCTTCACGATCAAGCTCAAGGAATGATGAAGCTTCTGCTCATGACTACAAGAAGAGAACATGCCACAAGTGCAAGAAGCCTGGCCACTACATCTCTGAGTGTCCACAGTGGGACAATGAGAACAAGAAGAAGAAGAAGAGCAAGGAGTATGACTCTGACAACAAGAAGAAGAAGAAATACTCAAAGTCTTCTTTCAAGTCTTCCTCAAAGTCTTCATCACACAAGAAGAGCTCATCTGGCAAGGCACGTGCGTTTGTTGGCAAGGAAATGGATTCTGAGGAGGAGTCTACTTCTGAGGAGGCGGAGGTGGAGTCTGAGAAGGAGTCCGATTCTGGAGTTGCGAGTCTGGCTACAGCATATGTTGCCAAGTCCATCTTCAACACTGAAGACAATGACTTCATCACCGACACCGATGCAAATGACAAGGACTACTCCGCTCCTTCCTACTGCTTCATGGCATGTGGTGCCAAGGTAAACACACGCACTACTCACTATCAAACATCCAGTGACGATGAATCTGATTGTGATTCCAAACCTAGCTACAAAACACTTGCTAAAATTGCAACTGAACAACAGAAAGCTATGGAACACATTCAAAAACTGTTAGACAAAAGCGATGATCTGTTAGACGCTGAAATGACTCAATCTCAGTCCTTAATTGAAGACATAAAAAATCTTCACGTTAAGTATGAGGAACTTGAAAGTCATCATGAAACGCTCTCAACAACTCATGAAAGGTTGTCCTATGATTATCTTCAAAGGAAGCAAGACCTTGAGAAATTGAGAGCGGCTCATGAAGATCTTCAAAAGGAAAACGAGTCACTTCGCGCCAAACAGATCAGTTCAGCTCAGGAAGGATTTGAACCACCATGTCTTAAATGCATTGAGCGTGATAATGCTACTTCTGTTGCTGAATGTTCTACTGCTGCTACTGTTGCAATATCTTCACCTATTGATGTGGTAACTAACCCCTCTGCTGAGGATACCACTGCCATTGCTGATGAGAATGCTAGGTTGAAGACACTGCTTGAAACAGGGATGTACAAAAGTCTCAAAGGGCATCAAACACTATGTGATGTCCTCAAAAGGCAGATCCTGAACCGAAATCCTAGGAAAGAGGGTGTTGGGTTCGAAAGGAAAATGAATGTCGATGGCTCTTACTGGAAACCTGAGCAGTACCCCAAAACCACATGGGTTGCTGCAAAGGAACCTTCAGTGGATCCATCCACTCTATCTAGCTTCACTTGTGCTAATCCCATTGTTATTGATGAATCCTTTGATGCAAACTACAAACTGTTTAAGAATCAGAATGGTGAAGTGTTTGCCAGGTATATTGGTACTAACTGCAGGAATGGACCGCCTATGAAGAAGATCTGGGTGCCGAAAAGGTGTTTGGAGAATCTTCCTATGAATGTCATCATGACACCACAGGTGAAGAAGACAAAGCCCAGACCACAGGCTTCATATGGTCCAAAGGCTTCATACAGACAGAGGACTCACTGGAGTCGCACTAACGCAAATGTTTTGCATGGAAGCCATACTCAGGCCTATGAATATGAGCGGGGTTCATCAAACCGCCATGTTCATAAGACCAAGAACTATTCTGCTTATTCTTATGAGTACTATTGTCCACCTGCAAGACTTTTTGCTAGGGCTCCAAAGCCAAAGTTCTTAGATGCTGCACTTAGACTCATTGCTTCAAAGCCACCCTTGAAGATGTGGGTGGCTAAGAAAGCTTAACTCTCTTTTGCAGGGAAAGGTCTCCAGCAGAAAACCAAAATCGTCTGACGCTATTGCTAGGGACCTTAAACATCTTGTAGGGCACAAGATCAAATGCCCAAATGGTCTTACTATGTACTTTGTTCATGAATCGCTTGCTACTCGCCCTACCAGTCCAAATCTTGATCTAAGCTTTCATAACCCACTGGTTCGTCAAATGTTTTTGCTTCACAATTCTCTTCGTGAAGCCTATCCCCCTAACTGCACTGTAGGGTACGACACCAACGGCTTCAGAATGGATTATTGATAGTGGGTGTACCAATCACATGACTGGCAAGAGAAGCCTTCTTATGGACTCAACCTTACGTCCATCCGACAAAAGTCACATCACATTTGCTGACGCTGGTAAAAGTAAGGTATTGGGTCTAGGTAGAGTTGCAATCTCAAAGGATCAACACATGGATAAAGTGATGCTTGTTGAATCCCTTGGCTTCAACTTAATGTCTGTCTCAATGCTTTGCGATTTAAACATGATTGTGATGTTTGAAAAATATCGTTGCCTTGTTCTAATGGAATCTGACAAGTCTCTAGTGTTTGAAGGGTATCGGAAAGATGATTTGTACGTGGTAGATTTCTCAGCAGGACCACAGCTTGCCGTATGTCTTCTAGCAAAAGCTTCAGAATGTTGGCTCTGGCATTGGAGGCTAGGGCATGCTGGCATGAGGAACCTGCACACCCTTGCAAAGAAGAAGCATGTCATAGGCATCGAGGGCGTCAAGTTCAAGAAAGATCACTTATGCAGTGCCTGTGAAGCAGGAAAGATGACGAGGGCCAAGCATCCCTCGAAGACAATCATGACAACGACTCGACCCTTCGAACTGCTCCACATGGATCTTTTCGGTCCCACTCATTACTCAATTCTTACTACTACTGCTTGTCTCTATGGCTTTGTCACTGTTGATGATTATTCTAGATATACTTGGGTGCATATAATCCTCTACAAGACTGAAGTGCAGGATGTCTTCAAACGCTTCGCCAATCGAGCAATGAACAACTATGGCGCCAAGATAAAGCACATCAGAAGTGACAATGGCACTGAATTCAAGAACACTGGCCTTGATACATATCTTGATACTTTGGGCATCACACATGAATTCTCAGCTCCGTACATGCCACAGCAGAATGGCGTCGTCGAACGCAAGAACAGAACACTCATTGAGATGGCCCGAACAATGCTTGATGAATACAAGACTCCAAGAAAATTCTGGCCTGAAGCCATTTATACTGCATGCCATACAATCAACCATGTTTATCTTCACAAGCTTCTGAACAAGACATCTTATGAGCTCCTTACTGGCAAGAAGCCAAATGTCAGTTACTTCAGAGTATTTGGCGCCAGGTGCTGGATCAAGGATCCACATCACACTTCAAAATTTGCACCAAAAGCACATGAGGGTTTTATGCTTGTATATAGAAAGGATTCACACTCCTACAGAGTCTTCAATCTCTTTCATTATAAAGTGGTTGAAACAGTGGATATGCGGTTCGATGAGACTAACGGCTCACAAAGAGAGCACCTGCCAAATGTGCTAGATGAAGTTCCATCCAGTGAATCAATCAAACTTATGGGAACTAGAGAAATCATACCTTCTGAAGCTCAACCTGAAGAGGAACTTATCATCTCCGCACCTGATCAACCTGAAGACAATGCTCAGCCTGAATACAATCCCTCTAACAATGACAATGATCAGCAAGAGCAAAATCTTTGCCCTGTACATCCTCGTGTTGCCAATGAAGTGCAGATTGAGAGAATAATTGATAGCATCAATGCACCCGGTCCACTCACTGGTTCAAGGGCAACACAGCTAGCAAATTTCTGTGGGCACTTCGCATTCGTCTCAATAACAGAACCCAAGAAAGTTGAAGAAGCCTTCATGGAACCTGAATGGATTCAAGCTATGCAAGAACAGCTTCAACAGTTTGAGCTGAATAATGTATGGGAACTGGTTAAGCGTCCTGATCCTCGGAAGCACAATATAATAGGCACCAAATGGATATATCGCAACAAGCAAGATGAGCATGGTCAAGTTGTCAGAAACAAAACTCGTCTCGTTGCTCAAGGATATACTCAAGTTGAAGGGATTGACTTCGATGAAACATTTTCTCCTGTGGCTCGACTTGAAGCCATACGCATACTGCTGGCCTATGCAAATCATCATAACATACTTCTATATCAAATGGATGTGAAGAGCGCCTTTCTCAATGCAAGATTGAAGAAGAAGTGTATGTTGCACAACCGCCTAGCTTTGAAGATACAAAACATCCTGACATGGTATACAAGCTCAACAAGGCACTATATGGCCTCAAACAAGCCCCTCGGGCTTGGTATGACATACTCAAATACTTCCTGAAGAGCAAAAGCTTCACACCTGGTTCCCTCGACCCCACTCTCTTCACGAAGACATATGATGGTGAACTGTTTGTGTGCCAAATATATGTGGATGACATTATCTTCGGCTGCACCAATCAGAAATACAGTGAAGAGTTTGGATATATGATGCAAGAGCAATATCAGATGTCCATGATGGGAGAGCTGAAGTTCTTCCTTGGTCTTCAAATACGACAGAAATGCAACGGCATCTTTATATCTCAAGAGAAGTATCTCAAAGATTGCCTGAAGAAGTTCAGTATGCAAGACTGCAAAGGCTTCACGACGCCAATGTCAGCCAAACATCATCTGGGTCCCGACGACAATGGTAAAGAGTTCGATCAAAAGGTATACCGCTCCATGATTGGTTCTTTACTTTATCTATGTGCATCTAGGCCAGATATTATGCTTAGTGTTTGCATGTGTGCTCGATTCCAAGCGGCACCAAAGGAATCGCATCACTTAGCTGTGAAGTGAATTCTTTGATATTTGGCTTACACCCCAACTCTAGGATTATGGTATCCAAAGGGCTCAGAGTTTGATCTGGTTGGATTCTCGGATGCTGATTATGCTGGTGACAAGGTGGATCGCAAGTCTACATCAGGCACATGTCATTTTCTGGGACGATCACTTGTATGTTGGTCTTCAAAGAAGCAGAACTGTGTATCTCTCTCCACTGCTGAATCTGAATACATTGCTGCTGGATCTTGCTGCGCTCAGCTTCTGTGGATGAAGCAAACACTCAAAGACTATGGCATTCATCTGAAGCAAGTATCGCTCTACTGCGACAATGAAAGTGCCATCAAGATTGCCAACAACCCAGTTCAGCACTCGAAGACAAAACACATTGAGATCCGTCATCACTTTCTCAGAGATCATGTTGTGAAGGAAGATATTGGTATCATACACGTCAACACTGAAGAGCAATTGGTGGATATCTTCACCAATCCCTTGGATGAGAAGAGATTTTGCAAGTTACGGTGTGAGCTAAATATCTTGGAATCCTCAAATGTCCTGTGATCAGGCACACATCCTACCACTTATGCGTATTGATGACTTAGATGTGCAACACACAAAGTAAAGTATATCTTCAATCAATGAAGACATACATTCTAAGTGTGAATACATTAATGAGGAATTTGACTTCGGAGCGCCACGACAATTGTGCGCCGTGTCCAGGTCTAATACTTCCTATACGGTGGGTAACGCCACCACCAAATGTTCTGTTTGAAGTATTTCACTCATGGAGTTACATTTTCTATGTCTTCACATTTGGTTTGACTTCAATCTCAACATGTCTTCATGATTATCTTCATTATGTTGATCATATATATATATACTAGTGTTCTGTCCTCTACAACATTCACTTATAGCTATGTCTTCTTGTTGAATCTTTTGAACTAAGTGAATGTGATCGGACCCTAACCTCTCTATGCTTTCTATCTCAAACTCTATCTCTCCAAATCATATGCATTCTATTGAAACTGTCGAATGTCTTCTCTGCGTCCTTGTCAGCGAAAGATACAGAGACAAACATTAAGTCCGTTTTCAATGCTAATTCCTTCACCTGAAACCCGGAGAAGTAGGAGCGACCACCCGACAATCCAGGCGTGCGTGGGAATGTGGAACAACCTCTGATATGCTGCATGATGGCCACGTGTTCCTCAGATGTGAATCGCCAGGGGCACCTGTGTAATAACACTGAGCCGTCCCTGTCCCTATAAATACACGCCTCACCTCAGTCATTATCCTTTCTTCCACTCTCGCACGAACCCTAGCACCACCGCTAGCCCTCGACGATGCCGGCGACGAAGCGCTTAGCTGCCACAACCTCTCCGACGTCGTCTTCACGCCGACCGCGGACTTCATCTTCTCCGCCGTTGCCGTAGGTGTCCTCCGTCGCCAAGTTAGGGCACGGACGATTGAACTGCTCGGCCTCCTCTTCCACTCCGTCTAGCAGTTTCTTGTGTGGTAAATAAAACTCCATTTTTACGGCCCCTTTGATCCTATAGATTCGTCACTTTCTACCACAAGCAGTTTCTGTTCACACAAGTTGGATCCACTTCATACTGCATCTCATATTATGCCTAGTATGTTCACTTATGCTTCACAAAGTAGTTAGATTCCTCACTTGTACTGATATGTGGATTCGTACAAATCTGGAACCAACTCCTTATCTATGAGTGAATGTCTTCGCACGATGAGGTCAACGTCTTCTAAACTAATTTATCTTCAAAATTTTCTGAGAATGCATATGACCTCTTCCCCTTCCCTCGCACCTTAATGTTGTCACAGGTACATGTCCGTGGGAGAATCCCTTGGTTCTCATAGTCTGCATTCATTTGCAGAATTCTTACAGCATCACATAAATTCTCCCGAAGCCAGTTCATGTCTATCCAGCAAGCGAAAGCCCTTGAAGCCTTTGAACGTATTGAAGCCATTCAGTTTAAAGTTCATGGTTGCAGAGAAATCAGCAAGGAAGGGTGGCAGAAAGTGTCGAGGTGAGACATCAAGAGATCTGCCTGATGACCTCTCAAAACTGTACAAGACAGATCCAGAAGAGGATTACAATCAGCGCAAGACACGAATCCAATGGATTCGACGATATTGGGCAGAACAGTGGTTCAAGTACAGATTTGTGACAAAGGAATATGCTGAAAAGAATGCCATCAAGCGACCATGGGGAGACATCCTATACAAAAATCTTCAACCCATGTCCAGAGATGAAGCCATTGAACAAGGCTTCTATCCCTGCATGGTCCGTGGACCACAGCCTGCGGATGCTGACCCATCGTCACTGCTATGGTGTGGTGATGACAATCTGTTCAAGCGCAACTTCCAGTTTGCCCAGAATTCAGCGAAGCAGAACAAGAAGTCTTTGGGATTAGACTTCAACCCTGGTCCCTCTGCTCCCCGTGCCGATGGGACCCGCGAAGCTGAACCCAATCTTGTTGGGCCCTTCTACAACCTGGAAGGTCTCATCACCCATATCGTGGTTCAAGGGACAGCCGTGGATGAGCCTGCAGATGACGCTGAATCAGATGAAGCGCCTGCAGCATCGAAGCCAAAGAAACTGAAGCAGCCTAAAGTTTCAAAGTCTGCCTCAGCACCAAAAATCTCACGGGCGAAGCCACTGGCTACTGCACCTCCTGAAGACAGTGTGCAGTCTGAAGATCTGTCACGCATCTCCAAGCCCCAGAAAGTCAAGATGCCTCTGCCACACACCAGCCAAGAACTGACTACTGCTGCTATTCTGCGCAACGATGCCATTGATCTGTCCAGTGATGAAGATCTTGCAGATGACGCTCTTAAGCAACTGATCAAGAGCAAAGAAGAAGCCGAAATCTTCAACAATTTGCCTCTCTTTGACGTGGCAATCATCCACGACTTCATCGATGAGTGGTTTGACACACCCAACCTCAGCTTTGAAGATCTGCAACTTCCAATTGGCCTCAGTGTTGCCTTCCATGGCGCCATTGCTTTAGAGCTAGCTATAGCCTAGCGCATCGTTGAACTGAAGCAGAAGATTGACTTTGAGAAAGCTCAGTTCAAGAAGCATATGGCCAAGCTCAGCGTGCAAGAGGTCAAGAACTTCAAGATCATGCTGCACGAGCTTAAAGAAGCCTTTCTCAAGAAGCGTGAAGAAGCTTAAGGTTCTCGTGAGCGCATAAAGAGCCTGGCTGACAAGTGTGTGCAAGCCTACAATGAGGCTGAGAAGCGCAAGGCCCTTGGACATCCTGGCATCGACCCCATGATGGCTGCAAAGTAGTAGAAGAAGAAGCCCACTATGGCCGAACCCGACGCACCAAGGCAGGAAGCACATCCCATTGTCTTCCCAACCATCATGACTGGCTTGAAGCCAAAAGCCAGGTCTACCGCTTCAGAACTGAAGAAGACGAGGACTGCTGAGGCTGAAACCAGAAAAAGGAAACATCCTGAAGCCTCTACTGCTGCTCCCTCCAAGAAGAAGCGGAAGACCAAGAAGGAACGGGCTGCTCCCACAGAGCCCTTAATTGTTGAACCTATCTCCATGGTTCGCCCTGCCGCCGAACATCAAGAGCGCCAACTGACTGTCCATGAGCCTGCTTTCACAAAGGCTCATGAAGCTGAAGACATTCCAGCAGCTGATCCCACCGCTGCTGAAGACATTGGTCACCATGACCATGTTGAAGATGATGTAGTTCTTCCTCAGATCGAGCACCAACAGGTATCATCGCCTGTGCTTACGCACAGCGAACTCATCAGCATTGATCGTCCTCTGACGCCAATTGCTCAGGATGCATCATGGGCTGATCACCCACAACAACAAGTCACACCACCCCGGCAAGAAGAAGAAGATGACTTTGAGGCCCAGCCAACTCCATCTCCAAAGACGTCGCCAGCGTTACATAGGCTTCACAAAGGACCAAGGCCTCCAGTCTCCGAATCTGAAGCTAAAGCTGCTGAAGACATTCCAGCTGCATCAGCCGATCACACCCAAGAATAAGAACGTGTCCCCACTCCCCTAACTACTGACGAAGTTGTTCTCGAGGAGAACGTGTCTGTGCCCGACCCTCCAGCTCATCAAGTGGAGGTAGAAAATCTTGAGGCTGCCACCACCAACACCAATGAAGCCACTGACGCTGTCATGGCTGAAGCAAATGTGGAGCCTACACCAACCCAAGAACCAGAAGTCAGCGAAGCCAATGATGCTACTGCTTCTGTTCCTGCGCCTGCTGCTAGTCCTCAGTTTGACTATCATATTGAGCATAGACCTCAGGTACAAAAGCCAATGCCAAGGTTGCCCAGGTTTCTAGGTCCTGCATCAGCACCTGGATCCTTTAATGTCAACGGCTTCAAAGCAGACAACACCTTCTTCAATAGCTCCAAGAACCCCTACTCAAGGGAACGAATATCTTCTGATCGGTTCTGGAGCTATCCGCAGCGAAGCTATTACTCCTGCATTCTGTATAATCAAGGTCGCATCTTCCCACATATGCGTCTTGACACCGAAGCAATAGCTGGTCTGCCCTGCTTGGAAGAAGCTCTGGACTACTTCAAAGAGGTTGGACTGTTGTCTTTCGTCACCGACCAAGAGCACTGGAACGAAGAGTTGCTGCTCCAATTTTATGCCACACTTCACATACGTGGTTACAACAGAGATCCGAAGACTTGGGTCCTTGAGTGGATGACAGGAAATGTTCATCATGAAGCCAAAGCCTTTTATATCATTGAGCTCACTGGTCTGCCCACTCCTGGAGATCTCTATGAACATGGATGTCAACTTCACAGTGAAGCTATGGAGAGCATCTTTCAGAAGCCTGAACCGAACATGAGTCAGATGCTCAGTATGATGAAGCCTTTGCCACAAGACACTGCATATCCTAAGGAGTTCCTTGTTGAAGACATGTAGTATCTGCCAAGGACCATCTATCACATTTTAAGACGAACTCTCTGGCCCATCAAAGGATATTCCCCATATGCAAAGCTGGAAGGTGCAATGAAGACTTTGGTCTTCTATATTCTTCATGGCAAATGCTTCAATGCACAAGACTTCTTCATCCGCCAACTTGCTGCTTCAGGATCTGATCTCTTTGGCTTGAAGTTCTACGCTCCATGGATAATGAGGCTGATCAAACTCCACTCAGCTATCTCATATCAGCCCTCTGCTCGCAATCATCGGATCTTTATGCCTGACGTGGATATGTCCGTTGAAGCCCTCTATCCAGAGCCTACCAAGGAGCCTCTTAGTCTTCAGCATGCGGAGCATCAAAGTTTCTCTCAGAACATTGAAGGAGTTGAAGCAGTCACTCATGTTTATCCTCTGGCTGGCACTACACGCGCACCTCATCGTGCCCTCACTGAAGCCACTGAAAGCACTATTGCCCAACGGCCCAAGAAGCGATCTCGTGTTCTCAACGACTGAGAGCTTCTGGTTGCTCTTCTTCAGAAACAGGATAGGCATCATGACTGGCTGAAGCACCAAATGCACAACCTCTTGGTGGATGTCAACCGCATTCGCAACCTTGCCACCAAGAATGCCTTTGTTGCCCATGAAACTTGTCGGCGTACATGGAAAGGGCTGACGCTTATGTGCTCTGAGGATGATCTTCAAGAGGATGGCTTCTCTGAACGTTTTAAGTTCGACTCCACACCTCCCCGAAGGGCTGTGCTGCGACGAACTCCCTCACTTGAAGACTCCGAGTTCTCTTCCTCTACGGCAATTGTGAATGCCAGAGTGATCGAGGACGAAGACGATGCTACTTCACCGCCCCCTCCTTCAGCACGCGTCGACACTGCCACGAGCTCGTCTGCACCGCCTAACAACACCGACGACCTTGCTACTTCACCTACTCCTCATGGGAACAAGTAGATGCTCCATGTCTTCAAACCTTTTTGGTCCTTACTGACAAAAGGGGGAGAAGCATATGAGTGTGATAGTCTTCAAGCGGGTCCATATGGGCGGTTACTTTATGTTTTGCCTAGTGTTTACAACTCTCGTTTTGATACATTTGGTTCTTTGAGTTGTAACACTTAAACTCGATGGTCGTCTGCTACTCGTTTGCTACTTTGTGATGCGATGATAAAATCCGCATGTGCGACGATAAATTCCGCACTTAGATCATTTTGCAGACGTCCATTTTCCATTATGCATGTCATTATCTTCACATACTTTTCATTCATGATGAGTTGTCATCATAAGTTGAAGAGGATCTCCACAAGTACAACCTGCCATGTGCATTTGCATTCCAAAAGCAAATTACTTATATGCACATCTTCAGGGGGAGCCCTTACAACTTATGAAGACAATTCCTTATCCTTTACAATCTCACATATTATATTCCCCGTTGAAAACTTCAACTAGTTTGTCATCAATCACCAAAAAGGGGGAGATTGTAAGTGCATCTAGTGCCACCCCTAGTTGGTTTTGGAGTATTGACGACAAACCTAGTTGAGGGACTAATGTGTTTGTGAGAATTGCAGGATAACACAGGTAGAAGTCCCTCATTGATTCAGTTTTCCTACCAGAGATGACCCCTAAAAATGTATGAAGACATTGAAGTCAAAGGTGGTATGTGAAGATATTCACATTGAAGACTATGACAAGAGAAGACATCGCATGAAGACTATGGAGCTCGAAGACTTAGATCTTTCGTAGTTCTTTTTCTTCTTTGTTGAGTCATAGGAACCACCGTACTGTTAAGTGGGGTCCAAGAGAACCAGTCGGAATGACTGAAGTGATGCTTAACCAAAATCCTATGTCTTCGAGTGAGACTATGAGAGCGAATCTTGTCCAGAGTTGGACAAGTCAGCTTTGCTTGTAGCCCAAGTAAAGTTGCCGTGTGTGTTTGAAATCTGACCGTCGGAACACGTGTCAATTCCTTAGTGACCCAGGGTCATTTCGGACAAATCAGGTCGGGTTGCCTAGTGGCTATAAATAGCCCACCCCCTACAACCATAAATGGTTGGCTGCTCAGAGTTAAAGTACGGCTGTTGTCGTTTGAGAGCAACCCACCTCGAAGCCTTTGAGAGAGAATTCCTTGCGAGGATAAAGTCCTAACCACCTAGAGCCAAAGAGTGTTAGGCATCACTTAAGTCGTCCTGTCTGTGTGATCTGAAGACTTATTACACTTGAGGATTGTGAATCCTCCAGCCGGTTAGGCGTCGCATTCTGAGCATCCAAGAGTCATTGTGGATCGCCGGTGAACGAAGTCTATGAAGGTTTGGGAGTCTACCTTGAAGACTTACCAGAGTGATTGGGCGAGGTTTGTGTGACCTTAGCTCAAGGGGAATACGGTGAGGACTAAGGGTTCTGAGCTGCGTGTTCAGGACTGGGTGTCCGGGACTGTGTGTCCTCAGGTTTAAATACCTAGCCGCCCTAACCAGACGTACAGTTGTCACAGCAACTGGAACTGGTCCAACAAATCATTGTCTTCAACGAGTCACTGGTTCCATCCTTCCCTTCCTTTACTTACTGTTGGTCCTTGTGAAGTCATTGCATGATTGCATTATCTTTTGTCTTCACTGAGTGACTGCTTGTTCTGATTGGCTTCACAATATCTTCCTACCTGATCCTTGCTGCCTAGCTACTATAAGTCATTGTGCTTTCACTTCGTTGATTACCTGACTAAGGTTTGCCTAGTGTAGTCTACCTTCCGCTGCGTGGTAATAGGTTTACTTCTATCGTTTGTCTTCAAAACTTTCCTGTTTAGAAGACTTCCATAAAAATCGCCTATTCACCCCCCCTCTAGTCGATCACTAGCACTTTCACACATGCAATATCATGGTGATGCATAGAAACAAGAGGGGAGAGTGTGTCCACGTACCCTCGTAGACCGAAAGCGGAAGTGTTAGCACAACACGGTTGATGTAGTCATACGTCTTCACGATATGACCGATCAAGTACCGAACGCACGCCACCTCCGAGTTTTGCACACGTTCAACTCGATGACGTCCCTCAAACTCCGATCCAGCCGAGCTTTGAGGGAGAGTTCCGTCAGCACGACGACGTGGTGACGATGATGATGTTCTATCGACGCAGGGCTTCGCCTAAGCACCGCTACGATATTATCGAGGTGGATTATGGTGGAGGGGGCCACCGAACACGGCTAAGAGATCCAAGAGATCAATTGTTGTGTCTCCAAGGGGTGCCTCCATCCCCGTATATAAAGGAGTGGAGGAGGGGGAGAGGCCGACCACCCTAGGCATGCCCCATGAGGAGTCCTACTCCCACCAGGAGTAGGACTCCCCCCTTCCATGTGGGAGTAGGAGAGGAGAGGGAAGGAGAGAGAGGGGGAAAGGAAAGGGGGCGCCACCCCCCTCCTTGTCCAATTCGGACTGGGTGGAAGAGGGCGCGTGGCTGCCCTTGGCCGCCCCTCCTCTTCTCCACTAGGGCCCAATAGGCCCATTAGTTTCCCCGGGGGGTTCCGGTAACCCCCCGGTACTCCGGTATATGCCTGAAACTCCCCAAAACCATTCCGATGTCCGAACATAGTCGTCCAATACATCGATCTTTACGTCTCGACCATTTCGAGACTCCTCACTATGTCCGTGATCACACCCGGTACTCTCAACTACCTTCGGTACATCAAAACACATAAACTCATAATATAACCGTCATCGAACTTTAAGCGTGTGGACCCTACGGGTTCGAGAACTATGTAGACATGACCGAGACACGTCTCCGGTCAATAACCAATAGCGGAACCTGGATGCTCATATTGGCTCCTATATATTCTATGAATATCTTTGTCGGTCAAACCACATAACAACATACGTTGTTCTTTGTAATCGGTATGTTACTTGCCCGAGATTCGATCGTCGGTATCTCAATACCTAGTTCAATCTCGTTACCGGCAAGTCTCTTTACTCATTCCGTAATACATCATCCCGCAACTAAATCATTAGTTGCAATGCTTGCAAGGCTTAAGTGATGTGTATTACCGAGTGGGCCCAGAGATACCTCTCCGACAATCGGAGTGACAAATCCTAATCTCGAAATACGCCAACCCAACAAGTACCTTCGGAGACCTGTAGAGCACCTTTATAATCACCCAGTTACGTTGTGACGTTTGGTAGCACACAAAGTGTTCCTCCGGTAAACGGGAGTTGCATAATCTCATAGTCATAGGAACATGTATAAGTCATGAAGAAAGCAATAGCAGCATACTAAACGATCAAGTGCTAAGCTAACGGAATGGGTCAAGTCAATCACATCATTCTCCTAATGATGTGATTCCGTTAATCAAATGACAACTCTTTGTCTATGGCTTGGAAACATAACCATCTTTGATCAACGAGCTAGTCAAGTAGAGGCATACTAGTGGCACTCTATTTGTCTATGTATTCACACATGTATCATGTTTCCGGTTAATACAATTCTAGCATGAATAATAAACATTTATCATGATATAAGGAAATAAATAATAACTTTATTATTGCCTCTAGGGCATATTTCCTTCACGTATGACACCTATATTGGATATGAACTCCTTCATCCAGACTCCTTCATTTGTTGCTTCCGAAGCAGCTATGTACTCCGCTTCACACGTAGATCCCGCCACGACGAGAACTGCACCAACTGACAGCTACATCGTTCAATAAAAACACGGATCTGGTTTGTGACTTAGCGTCATCCGTATCAGTGTCAAAGCTTGCATCGACATAACCATTTACGACGAGCTCTTTGTCACCTCCATAAACGAGAAACATATCCTTAGTCCTTTTCAGGTATTTCAGGATGTTCTTGACCGCTGTCCAGTGATCCACTCCTGGATTACTTTGGTACCTCCCTACTAAACTAATAGCAAGGCACACATCAGGTCTGGTACACAACATCGCATACATGATAGAGCCTATGGCTGAAGCATAGGGAACACCTTTCATTTTCTCTCTATCTTCTGTAGTGGTCGGGCAGTGAGTCTGACTGAACTTCACACCTTGTAACACATGCAAAAACCCTTTCTCTGCTTGATCCATTTTGAACTTCTTCAAAACTTTATCAAGGTATGTGCTTTGTGAAAGTCCAATTAAGCATCTTGATCTATCTCTATAGATCTTGATGCCCAATATATAAGAAGCTTCACCGAGGTCTTTCATTGAAAAACTCTTATTCAAGTATACTTTTATGCTATCCAGAAATTCTATATCATTTGCAATCAACATTATGTCATCCACATATAATATTAGAAATGCTACAGAGCTCCCACTCACTTTCTTGTAAATACAAGCTTCTCCAAAAGTCTGTACAAAAT
Source organism: Triticum dicoccoides (assembly GCF_002162155.2). Classification (NCBI taxonomy): domain Eukaryota; kingdom Viridiplantae; phylum Streptophyta; class Magnoliopsida; order Poales; family Poaceae; genus Triticum; species Triticum dicoccoides. The sequence goes on along the minus strand of NC_041388.1, from coordinate 398,855,807 downwards.
CATATGCTTTGATCACACTATCAAAACATTTATTCCAACTCTGAGATGCTTGCACCAGTCCATAGATGGATTGCTGGAGCTTGCACACTTTGTTAGCTCCCTTTGGATCAATAAAACCTTCAGGTTGCATCATATACAACTCTTCTTCCAGGAATCCATTCAGGAATGTAGTCTTTACATCCATTTGCCAAATTTCATAACCATAAAATGCGGCAATTGCTAACATGATTCAGACGGACTTAAGCATCGCTACGGGTGAGAAAGTCTCATCGTAGTCAACTCCTTGAACTTGTCGAAAACCTTTCGCAACAAGTCGAGCTTTGTAGACAATAACATTACCATCAGCGTCAGTCTTCTTCTTGAAGATCCATATATTCTCGATGGCTTGGTGATCATCGGGCAAGTCAACCAAAGTCCACACTTTGTTCTCATACATGGATCCCATCTCAGAATTCATGGCCTCAAGCCATTTTGTGGAATCTGGGCTCATCATCGCTTCCTCGTAGTTCGTAGGTTCGTCATGGTCAAGTAACATGACTTCCAGAACAAGATAGCCATACCACTCTGGTGCGGATCTTACTCTGGTTGACCTACGAGGTTCGGTAGTAACTTGACCAGAAGCTTCATGATCATCATCATTAGCTTCCTCACTAATTGGTGTAGGAGTCACGGGAACATATTTCTGTGATGAACTACTTTCCAATAAGGGAGCAGGTACAGTTACCTCATCAAGTTCTACTTTCCTCCCACTCGCTTATTTCGAGAGAAACTCCTTCTCTAGAAAGGATCCGTTCTTAGCAACGAATATCTTGCCTTCGGATCTGTGATAGAAGGTGTACCCAACAGTCTCCTTTGGGTATCCTATGAAGACACATTTCTCCGTTTTGGGTTCAAGCTTATCAGGTTGAAGCTTTTTCACATAAGCATCGCAGCCCCAAACTTTAAGAAACGACAACTTGGGTTTCTTGCCAAACCACAGTTCATAAGGTGTCATCTCGACGGATTTAGATGGTGCCCTATTTAACGTGAATGCAGCTGTCTCTAAAGCGTAACCCCAAAATGATAGCGGTAAATCAGTGAGAGACATCATAGATCGTACCATATCTAGTAAAGTACGATTACGACATTCGAACACACCATTACGCTGTGGTGTTTCAGGTGGCGTGAGTTGCGAAATTATTCCGCATTGTTTCAAATGAAGTCCAAACTTATAACTCAAATATTTGCCTCCACGATCAGATCATAGAAACTTGATTTTCTTGTTACGATGATTTTCCACTTCACTCTGAAATTCTTTGAATTTTTTAAATGTTTCAGACTTATGTTTCATCAAGTAGATATACCCATATCAGCTCAAATCATCTGTGAAGGTGAGAAAATAACGACATCCGCCGCGAGCTTCAATGTTCATTGGACCGCATACATCTGTATGTATGATTTCCAATAACTCTGTTGCTCGCTCCATTGTTCCGGAGAACGGAGTTTTAGTCATCTTGCCCATGAGGCATGGTTCGCAAGTACCAAGTGATTCATAATCAAGTGATTCCAGAAGTCCATTAGAATGGAGTTTCTTCATGCGCTTTACACCAATATGACCTAAATGGCAGTGCCACAAATAAGTTGAACTATCATTATCAACTCTGCATCTTTTGGCTTCAATACTATGAACATGTGTATCACTACTATCAAGATTTAGTAAAAATAGACCACTCACCAGGGGTGCATGACCATAAAAGATATTACTCATATAAATAGAACAACCATTATTCTCTTATTTAAATGAATAACCGTCTCGCATCAAACAAGATCCAGATATAATGTTCATACTCAATGCTGGTACCAACTAACAATTATTTAGGTCTAATACTAATCCCGAAGGTAGATGTAGAGGTAGCGTGCCGACGGCGATCACATCAACTTTGGAACCATTTCCCACGCGCATCGTCACCTCGTCCTTAGCCAATCTTTGCTTAATCCGTAGCCCTTGTTTCGAGTTGCAAATGTTAGCAACTAAACCAGTATAAAATACCCAGGCACTACTACGAGCATTAGTAAGGTACACATCAATAACATGTATATCAAATATACCTTTCACTTTGCCATCCTTCTTATCCGCCAAATACTTGGGGCGGTTCCGCTTCCAGTGACAAGTTCCTTGGCAATAGAAGTACTCAGTCTCAGGCTTAGGTCCAGACTTGGGTTTCTTTACTTGAGCAACAACTGGCTTGTTGTTATTCTTGAAGTTTCCCTTCTTCCCTTTACCCTTTTTCTTGAAACTAGTGGTCTTGTTGACCATCAACACTTTATGCTCCTTGATTTCTACCTCTACAGCCTTTAGCATTACGAAGAGCTCGGGAATCGTCTTATCAATCCCTTGCATATTATAGTTCATCACAAAGCTCTTGTCGATTGGTGGCAATGATTGAAGAACTCTGTCATTGACACTATCATCAGGAAGATTAACTCCCAGTTGAGTCAAGTGGTTGTGGTACCGAGACATTTTGAGTATATGTTCACTGACAGAACTATTCTCCTCCATCTTGCAACTATAGAACTTATTGGACACTTCATATCTCTCAATCCGGGCATTTGCTTGAAATATTAACTTCAACTCTTGGAACATCTTATATGCTCCATGACGTTCAAAACATCGTTGAAGTCCCGGTTCTAAGCCGTAAAGCATGGCACACTGAACTATCGAGTAGTCATCAACACGCGACTGCCAGGCATTCACAATGTTTGCAGTTGCCGGCGCTGGTGGTACACCTAGCGGTACTTCCAGGACGTAATTCTTCTGTGCAGCAATGAGGATAATCCTCAAGTTACGGACCAGTTCGTGTACTTGCTACCATCATCTTTCAACTTAGCTTTCTCTAGGAACATATTAAAATTCAACGGAACAACAACACGGGCCATCTATCTACAACAACATAGACATGCAAAATACTATCAGGTACTAAGCTCATGATAAATTAAACTTCAATTAATCAAATTACTTAAGAACTCCCATTTAGATAGACATCTCTCTAATCATCTAAGTGATCATGTGATCCATATCAACTAAACCATGTCCGATCATCACGTGAGATGGAGTAGTTTTCAATGGTGAACATTACTATGTTGATCATATCTACTATATGATTCACGCTCGACCTTTCGGTCTCTAGTGTTTTGAGGCCAAATCTGCATATGCTAGGCTCGTCAAGTTTAACCCGAGTATTCCGCGTGTGCAAAACTAGCTTGCACCCGTTGGATGTGAACGTAGAGCTTATCACACCCGATCATCATGTGGTGTCTCGGCACGACGAACTGTAGCAACGGTGCATAATGAGGGAGAACACTTATACCTTGAAACTTAGTTAGAGATCATCTTATAATGCTACCGCTGAACTAAGCAAAATAAGATGCATAAAGGATAACCATCACATGCAATCAATATAAGTGATATGATATGGCCATCATCATCTTGTGCCTGTGATCTCTATCTCCAAAGCACCATCATGATCACCATCGTCACCGGCTTGATACCTTGATCTCTATCGAAGCATCGTTGTCGTCTCGCCAACTATTGCCTTCACGATTATCGCTACCGCTTAGTGATAAAGTAAAGCAATTACATGGCAACTGCATTTCATATAATAAAGCAACAACCATATGGCTCCTGCCAGTTGCCGATAACTGTGTTAGAAAACATGATCATCTCATACAATAAAAGTTAGCATCATGTCTTGACCATATCACATCACAACATGCCCTACAAAAACAAGTTACATGTCCTCTACTTTGCTGTTGCAACTTTTACGTGGTTGCTACGGGCTGAGCAAGAATCGTTCTTACCTACGCATCAAAAACCACAACGCGGTATAGTGATTGCTTTTTGATCTTCAGAAAGAACCCTGTTCATTGAATCGGATTCAACTAAAGCTGGAGAAACAGGCACCCACTAGCACCTGTGTGCGAAGCACGTCAGTAGAACTTGTCTCGCGTAAGCGTATGCGTAATGTCAGTCTGAGCCGCTTCATCCAACAATGTCGCTGAATCAAGAATCAACTAGCGACGACAAGCAATATGTATATACCCACGCCCACAACTCCTTTGTTTTCTACTCATGCATATGTCATCTACGCATAAACCTGGTCGGATGCCATTTTTGGGGAACGCAATAATTTCAAAAAAATCCTACGCACACGCAAGATCATGGTGATGCATAGCAACGAGAGGGAAGAGTATCGTCTGCACCCTCGTAGACCGTAAGCGGAAGCGTTATGACAATGCGGTTGATGTAGTCATACGTCTTCACGATCGACCGATCTAGCACCGAAGGTACGACACCTCCGCGATCTGCACACGTTCAGCTCGGTGACGTCCCACGAATTCATGATCCAGTAGAGCTTCGAGGGAGAGTTTTGTCAGCACGACAGCGTGATGAGGGTGATGATGATGCTACCGGAACAAGGCTTCGCCTAAGAACCGCTACGATATAATCGAGGTGGATTATGGTGGAGGGGGGCACCGCACACGACTAAAAGATCAATGATCAATTTGTGTGTCCATGGGGTGCCCCTCTCCCCCGTATATAAAGGAGTGTAGGAGGGGAGAGGCCGGCCCTCCTAGGCGCGCCCCAAGGGGAGTCCTACTCCCACCGGGAGTAGGACTCCAACCCTTCCAAGAGTAGGAGTAGGAGAGAGGGCAGGAGGAGAGAGGGGGAAGGAAAGGGGGGGCGCCGCCCCCTCCTTGTCCAATTTGGACTAGAGGGGGCGCGCGGCCTGCCCTAGCCACCCCTCCTCTTCTCCACTAAGTCCCAATAGGCCCATTACACTCCCCGGGGGGTTCGGGTAACCCCCCGGTACTCCGGTATTTGTCCGAACTTGCCCGGAACCCTTTCGAAGTCCAAACATAGTCATCCAATATATCGATCTTTATGCCTTGACCATTTCGAGACTCCTCGTCATGTCCGTGATTATATCCGGGACTCTAAACTACCTTCGGTACATCAAAACACATAAACTCATATTACCGGTCGTCACCGAACGTTAAGCGTGCGAACCCTACGGGTTCGAGAACTATGTAGACATGATTGAGACATGTCTCCGGTCAATAACCAATAGCGGAACCTGGATGCTCATATTGGCTCCTACATATTCTACGAAGATCTTTATCGGTCAAACCGCATAACGGTATACGTTGTTCCCTTTGTCATCGGTATGTTACTTGCCTGAGATTCGATCGTCGGTATCTCAATACCTAGTTCAATCTCGTTACCGGCAAGTGTCTTTACTCGTTCCGTAATGCTACATCCCGTAACTAACTCATTAGCTACATTGCTTGCAAGGCTTATTGTGATGTACATTACCGAGAGGGCCTAGAGATACCTCTCCGACAATCAGAGTGACAAATCCTAATCTTGATCCATGCCAATTCAACAAACACCATCGGAGACACCTATAGAGCACCTTTATAATCACCCAGTTACGTTGTGACATTTGGTAGCACACAAAGTGTTCCTCCGGTATTCGGGAGTTGCATGACCTCACAGGCATAGGAACATGTATAGTTATGGAGAAAGCAATAGCAACAAACTAAACGATCATCGTGCTAAGCTAACGGATGGGTCAAGTCAATCACATCATTCTCTAATGATGTGATCCCGGTAGATAACTCATGTCTATGGTTAGGAAACATAACCATCATTGATTCAATGAGCTAGTCAAGTAGAGGCAAACTAGTGACACTCTGTTTGTCTATGTATTCACACATTACTAAGTTTCCGATTAATACAATTCTAGCATGAATAATAAACATTTATCATGATATAAGGAAATATAAATAACAACTTTATTATTGGAGACGTATCAAAACCTAGTGGCTCGCTCTGTACACGCCGTTCCTTCCACTCTCGTTCTCCCGTGCTCCTGGTTCGAGCCAACCCGACGCGCCGCCGCCTGCCTACGCAGCGGCACCCTCCGCTCATCCCGTCCTCTGGCCATCCCCGCCTCGCTATCCGGTTGGCGATGCGCCCACCTCTTGCAGGCGGCTCCACGACGCTTGCGGAGCGCATCCAACAGGCAGCAACAGTCCATCCCATAGCATCAAGCGTGTTGGGCGTTGGAGACCTCCCCGTTGGCTCTTGGTTGGAGAAGCGGAGGTGCCGACAACCAGAGCTACGATTCGGCTCGCACAGCCGCACGCCGCCACCGGCACCACACCCCGCTCTGACGAGGTTGCGACCCATTGCTCGCTGCATTCGGTTGTTTAATTTCTAAATTACTGAATTTTGTTGCTCTCTCTGTTAGTTAGGCTAGTGTCAGTTACAAGGTTAGCATATTCAATGTTGCCATTGATGCAACTATCACTGAGATGAATCACCGGTTCAGTGAAGTTACCACCGAGTTATTGGATTGCATGTCTTGTCTTAATCGAACAAACAACTTCCCAAAGTTTAATGTCGATAAACTTATTCGACTTGCTGAAATTTATGATGAGGACTTTACAGAAATTGACCGGTTGTTGCTAAGGGTAGACCTCCCAAGATTCGTTGTGAACATTAGGAGAAGTGATGAATTTAATGGATGTCGGGATGTGTCAACACTTGCTCGGTTGATGGTTGAAACAACAAAACACACAACTTTCTAGTTGGTATGTCGCCTCATTGAGTTGACACTCATTCTTCGTGTGGCCACTTCATCGGTTGAGCGAATATTTTCGGCAATGAAGATCATCAAGACAGATTTGCGCAACAAGCTATCAGATGATTGGCTAAATGATTTAATGGTGTGCTACTACAAGAAAGAGATATTCAGAAGCATTCATGATGACCAAATCATGATACAATTCCAGAAAATGAGGGATTTGAAAGGACATTTGCCTCATGAGTTTAATGTGATTTCCTAGAGGTATAGATGTCAGTGTTATTAGTTTTAATATTTAGTTGTGCATGAGTTATTGTTGTATCACTAACGAGTGTGCTAATTTGGACAGATGGCTTGCGGTTGGTGACAATACCATTTGTAAGAAGGAACATCTCATTGGTCTTTTTTGTTGCTTCTCTAGTACTATGATGCCTTGTTGTGTGAATCGTATGGATCTTTCTGGTATGGTTAAACATGTTACTAGTATTCATATGTGTTTCAGAAAAAATCCAGTAAATCCTACGTGTTTCCAGTAGTATTCTGAGAAAGTTTGAGCACATTTAATATTTTTTTAAAATTCCAAAAATACAGTAAATAATGTATGTTCCTAGTAGTATTCTGGGAAAGTGGGAGCATATTTGGCCAAATTGACTATGAGAAAATGGCTATTTAGTTGGGCACATTCAGAAAGTGGGAGCATATTTGGCCAAATGGACTATGAGAAAATGGCTATTTAGTTGAGCATATTGAAAATTTTGTTCAAAATTTAATATTTTTAAAAATTTCAGAAAAATCCACTAAATACTAGTCCCTCCGTCCGAAAATATTTGTCATCAAAATGAATACGTCTAGATACATCTCCATTTATTCATTTTGATGACAAATATTTTCGGACGGAGGGAGTACAAGTTTCCAGTAGCATTTTTCGCGGTTAACTTGAGCCTGTCCTCCAATTTCTTTTTGGATTCGCCACCGGTGGGAAGCACATCCAAGTCTCAATTGTTTCGAGCTATACATTTTGCTTTCCTAGTTGTGTTACTGGTACGATAAGTAGTAGTAGAAGAAAAGGTAGAGTGAAAGTTGCCGAGCGCTCTTTTACCACCGCTAACCTATTTCCCTCCTAACGCCGCCATCCATCTGCACTCCACGAGCGTATGCATTACTCGAAAGCAGTGGCAGAGCCATGAAAAAAAGGATAAGGAGGGCCGAGTGTTGCTGAGCCTCGTCAGGGAGGGCCAGCCCACCATAATACACCATTTTCATAGCAAATAATCACTTGTTCAGATGTATATTAGGCTTAAATCAGTTGTATTAGGGGGGGCCAGGGCCCCTGCTGGTCCCCTGTCTCCGCCATTGACGAAAGACCAGCCGTTTCACTCCCATATAATCCAACAGAGAAGATAGCGCCCGCTAAAAAGACAGCGAAAAAGCAAGCTCGACCGAGAAAACACCAGGATGCGACGGGTTTTTTTACCCCAAAAGTCCCGCGGTCAAAAAGGGGCAAGGCGGCCAGGGCACGGGGTTTCCCGGCTCCTTTGCTTACTACCTTACGTTCCTCTCTATCGGCTAGGGTAGTAAAGGGAGAACTACTGTGATTGTGTCCTGATTTATCCGAATGAGCACCTTAGTAGAGAAAGCCTAAAACTGACTGTGATGATGCGGCGTGAGCTGGTCAGCTATTCGGAGGTTAAAATCTCTTGCGATTTTTTCCGCATTATGCGACAGATCGGCCTTCACCCGATCAGGTGTCTACAAGACCCTAGTCCGGACTAACGAATACTAGGGGCCGCGCCTACATTTCTATTGTCAAACTCCTATGGCTAAGTGAGGGTGATAAAGCCACACAGTCTGATTGCCTGGTTCGCTGCGCTAAACACCTCCTTTAAGGACCAAAATTTTGGATCAAGAGTGTTTAGGTTTCAACCGGAACACCCCCGTACTACCTACGTGGGGGCTGAAGCCGACGACTGGCCAACTCTCAGATTTAATAAAACGGCCGCACAGGAGGTAAAATATTAAAATAAACAGCAAGCATTATATTACATATCAGCCTTGTTTTCATCATATAGGACGGGATAACATGAAGGTACTCATTCAAAGATAATGTCTTTTGAACAGTGGCCCTCTACAATGCGGGATCCCTTCAGGACATCCTCAAAATACTGCTCGGGCGTACGGTGCTCCTTGCCCACGGGCGGTCCCTCGGTCGCGAGCTTGACGGCGTCCATCTTCGCCCACTGCACCTTGACACGGGCAAAGGCCATTCATGCACCTTCGATGCAGACCGACCGCTTGATGGCATCAAGCCGAAGGCAAGCATTGACCAGTCGCTTCACGAGTCCGAAGTAGCTGTTGGGCTGCTGGGCAGGGCGTCAGCAGACCATAGACGGATTATCAAATCCTTCATCGCCAGTTCGGCCGCCCTATACAGTTCGGTTAGCTGCTTCATCTTATCGCTAAAGGGCACCGGATGTTCTGGCACAAGGTATTGCGACCAGAATAGCTTCTTCGTTGAGCTCCCCTCTTCGGCTCGGAAGAACTCTGCTGCGTCAGCAACACTGCGCGGCAGATCCGCAAACGCTCCTGGAGAACTCCAAATCCGGGTCAGTAAGAGGTACCTTTTCTTCACAAACTTGCTCTGCATAATAAAGGCCTTACCCGCCGTGATTTTCCTGGTTTCCTGGATCTCCTGGAGGGCACCCTGGTATTCGGCCCGGGCCTCTTGCGCGCTTTGGCGGGCCTTAGCAAGTTCGGACTCTTGGTCCGAAATCTTGCGCTCCAAGGACTCGCATTTCTTTGCGGCGTCCTGGAGCTCCTGCTGGACCTCCCCGACCCTTGCCTCGTGCTTTTCATGGGCGGCTTGTTCCTTCGCCGCTCTCTCTTGGGCCTCGGGCAGCGACTTTTTGAGGGTCTTCACCTCTGTCGCAGCTCCTACGAAATATCATGATAGTATGATCAACATACACAATTCATATCTTTCTACATCTGAATAGACCATTGCATACCTTGTTGGTCCTCTAGTTGTTTTTTAACATGGCCGAGCTCTTCCTCGGCCCGCTCCAAACTCTGCTTCAGTTTAGAGACTTTGACAGAATGAGAGGTCGCAGCCAGCATCGACGCCTACTTATTCATATAGACATATATTGGTTAGTCTCCTGCGAAAATTATTTGATCCTCTATCGAGCTTCTCTTTTCGAGCACGGGACAGTGTCTGAGGGGCTACTGTCTATACTATGATATTCTTTTTTGCATAAATTACGTCGCATACCTCAAAGCCTGTCAAAAGGCTGGTGCAGGCTTCGGTCAGTCTGCTCTTAGCGGACCGAACCCTCTCAACCACCGTACCCATGAGGGTACGGTGTTCTTCAACAATGGAAGCACTTTGTTGTGCTTCCAATAAGGTAACTGGCGCCTCTGGATGGACAGAGGTCACTGGCGGAATAGGTTCACCTCCTTCTTGCGAAGGAGGCTGCTTGCCTGATTCCGGAGCCGTATGGGCCTCCAAAATAATGTTTGGCTGGGGGCCGAATTGGACATGGCCCCCATCGCCAGTCTCCGGGAGGATTTGCTCCCCCATGTGTCTGGTGGCCGAGGTCTCTCCTTTTGGCGCCGCCCTGATGGCCTCCTGTTCCTCTCCCTGGCCTGGGAAGGTCCTTCGGGACAACACCTCGGCGTCGTCCGTGGCCTTGGGAGAGGAGGCCTCCGAAAGTGACCTGCTGTCCATCGCCTTTGGATCCAGTGAGTTCCCCGAAGATGAGGATCGCTGGGGGCAGGCGTGAGCCGGACTGCAGCGCATGATTCGACACATTAAAACCATGAAATAAAGAAGTTAGATATATGTGTTCATAGGTGCTTTTGAGTACTTACAATTCGAGCATGGGCTTCTCCCTGGGGCGCCACTCGGAGCTGTTGTTCGTATCCAACGTGGAGTTGTCCGTGAGGGGGACCCTCCCCTTCTTGGGCGCCTTTGCCTCCAGATCCGTGGAGGCCCCCCTTTTTTTCCTTCCCCCCTCAGGTGGGAAGTTACTTTCCTCCTCCTTCTCCTCCTCCTCCTCGCCGTCCTCAGCAGCGGGGGAGGAATAGGTTTCATCGTCTTCGAACGTTACGTCCGAAGTGCCTTTATGGCGGAGGCCACTTCTGGTCCCATTGACCTTCTTCTTGGTCGTCTTCTCCGACGCCTGGCAGGGCGCCGGAACCAGCATCTTCGTTAGAAGCGGGATAGCTGGGTTTTCGGGCAGCGGAGCCAGACACTGGATCCGCTCCGCCTTCTCTGTCCAGCCCTGGAAAGACAAATATGGAAGCTTAGACATCTTCCTTGAATACACAAGTGAAGGATACACCTTGCAATACGAGAAACTTACCGGACTGGCGGGATGGGCCAGGTTGTACCCACGGTCCTCGGTCGTCTTCGGCCACGTCTCATTGGCCTTGAAAAGCACCTTCCAGATGCCTTCGTGCGTGACGCCGAAGAACTGTTGCAGGGTCTGGTGCTTGGCCGGATCGAACTCCCACAGATTGCAGGTCTGGCTCTGGCAAGGAAGTATCCGATGTCCACAATCTCTGCTGTACGGCCAACCATGCAATTTTTTTGCATTTGAGAATGGCCCCACTCCGCCAAATGCACTCATAAGTTTCATATTTACTTTTACCATAAATGAGATCACGAAAAACCAAGAGCACATATTAGGCTGGTCGTAATGGGAGTATCATACGCAGTATTATGCATACCAACTAGACTTTTTGGATGATGTGACACACAATTAAATGAGCAAAGAAATGGTATAGTATCATATTAAATGTTGTACTACTTTATGTTATGCATGGCAATTAATAAAGTATTGTAAGATACTAACCCATGATACTATGCATTACGAAGGTAATATCATATACTAGTATGATACTAGTATCATATGCATGATACTAGTATACGATACTCCGCATTACAACCAGCCTTAAGCTTTGCTAATTCATAATCGAACCAGGTTCGAGCTCTTTGTAGGCCCGGTTTGCGCTTTTGTCCGAAAAGAGTGGAAAGCACATCCAAGCCTCAATTGTTTCGAGCTATATATTGCTTTCCTAGTTATACTACTGGTACGATAAGTAAGGTAGAGTGGAAGTTGCCGAGCGCTCTTTACCACCGCTAACCTACGCCATCCATCTGCACTCCACGAGCGTATATACATTACTCAAAAGACCAGTCGTTTCACTCCCATATAATCCAACAGAGAAGAAAGCGGCCGCTAAAAAGACAGCGAAAAAGCGAGCCTCGACCGAGAAAACACCAGGACCGAAAAGTCCCGCGGTCAAAAAGGGGGCAAGGCGGCCAGGGCACGCGGTGCCAGGAGCCCCCAGCCGTTTCCAAGCTGGGCACGCCGTGCCGCACACGGCCACAGAGCCGTATCGCGCGCGCGCGCCAGTCCAGTTCGTTTTTGGCCCCGTCGCCGCGCCTCGACCACCGTCCTCTCCTCGCCCCGTCCGTCCACCGGAAAGCTCGCCCCCGCTCGGCCGCACATGCCAGGCCTTGGACGCACTCGCCTCACCGCACCCTACCCTACCCCACCCCTTCCCCAGGGATTCAGATCCGGAACCGGCGGGCCCCGCCCACGCTCACGCCCAAAGCGCTCCCCGGTCGGGTCCGGCCCGGTTCGATCCCGATCGATCCGATCCCAGCCGGGTAGTACGGCCCCGGCCCTCCGCGCGCAGGGCCAATCAAACACCGGGAGTACAGACCAGACCCTGTCTTCTCCCCCTCCGCCCCGCGGAACACCCGGGTCGCGATCCCGCGGGATCCGTCAACGACCCACTGACCCCGGGCGCCACCACGGGAGGGCGCCCCACATGGCAGTGTGCGCAGCGCCCGCCGTGGGGCGCTAGGAGTTCCGGAGGAGGATCCGCTAGGCACGGACGGCGGGTCGGGGCCGGGGTCGAGGTCGGCGCCCGAGCTGGTCACCTCCCCCGCTAGTTATAAGAGACCCCTCAGCCCGCCTCCCCTCCCCTCCCTTCTCTCCGCTCCACCCACTCCCCCCTCTGCTCCCTCCCTGCTCCCCTCCGATCTGCGTTCGCGGCTCTCTCTCACGCCGGCGGCGGAGCAGCAAGATCCGTCGGAAATTGAGGAGCGGGACGGCGCCGGGGAGCGGCGGCGGCGAGCAATGGACGGCATAGGAGGCGCGGGCAAGCTCACGCGGACGCCCTCCTCGCTGCTGCGCTCCCCGACGGTGCGCAACTGCGCCTCCTTCCAGGCGGTGCTGGTGGAGGACCCGGAGCCCGACGACAAGAAGTCGCAGGCGCCGGCGCAGGGCAAGGCGCTGCACCAGCACGGCCTGCGCCCGGGCGGCCCGCCCCACCCGGCCCTCATCCTCGCGCTGCCGCTCGCGCTGCTCCTCCTGCTGCTCCTCCTCCGCGACGACCGCCACCTGCTCCTCCTCGCCGCCGCCGCCACCGCCGCGCTCGCCGCGGCGGCCGCCGCCGCGCGCCTCCTCCGCGGCCGCCTGCGGATGCGCCGCTCCCCGCAGTCCGGCTCCGTGCAGTGGTTCATCGGCGACGAGGACGACAGGCCGCACCACGCCCGGGGCACCAAGGGCCGGGCCGCCGCGCACGGCCGCGTGGTGCGGGAGGGCGTCGAGTTCTACAGCAATGGGGACTGCTACGAGGGGGAGTTCCACAAGGGCCGCTGCAACGGCAGCGGCGTCTACAACTTCTTCGGCAAGGGCAAGTACGAGGGGGACTGGGTGGACGGCAAGTACGACGGCTACGGCATCGAGAGCTGGGCGCGCGGCAGCCGCTACCGCGGCCAGTACCGCCAGGGCCTCCGCCACGGCCACGGCGTCTACCGCTTCTACAGCGGCGACTGCTACGCCGGCGAGTGGGCCGGCGGCCAGAGCCACGGCATCGGCGCGCAGACCTGCTCCGACGGCAGCTCCTACGTAGGGGAGTTCAAGTGCGGCGTCAAGCACGGCCTCGGCAGCTACCATTTCCGGTGAGCCTCTTGCCAGCGAAATTCCCTTCTTTGATTTGGTCACACTGTTGGTTTCCATATCTCAGCAACTGTTCGATTGCTTCATTAATAACTCCCAACAACCTTACTAGTAGCAGTAATAATTCAAGCCTTACATCTTCATTCATTCACATTAGTAATAATTCAAGCAACATCGGCGAGAAATTTGGTTGCTAATTTCTAACTTTCCATTGCAATTTGTTTCAGAAATGGCGATCGCTACGCCGGGGAGTACTTTGGGGACAAGATCCATGGCTTCGGTGTCTACCGCTTTGCCAATGGCCATTGCTACGAAGGCTCCTGGCATGAAGGCAAGAAGCAGGGGTTCGGAATGTACACCTTTAGGAACGGCGACAAGCGATCCGGGGAGTGGGACTTCGGGACTCTCAAGAGCCCCCTGCCCCCAACAGATCCTTCAGTCGAGCGCGCCGTGCAGGTACAAACCGATTTGCTTGGACATATTGCTCCCTAGGAGCCCTGCCACTGCAATTCCTTGTGGAATTCTAATGGTTCCATTGTATGATGATGATCAGGCTGCGCAACGGGCCTCGGAGAACGCCTTCCACCTGCCGAGGGTCGACGAGCAGGTGCACAAGGTGGTCATGGCCGCGAACAGGGCAGCCACGGCGGCGCGGGTGGCGGCGATCAAGGCGGTCCAGAACAGGATGGACGGCAAATTCTGCGACACCTATGTGTGAAGTGTGTGTGTGTGTTCAAGGAAACATGCCCCTTTCCTCTAACTGTACATTAGGGTAGCGAAGAAGGCCAATAACACTAATCGGCGAGTTTCAGACGACGGCGACGGCGACGACGACCGGGGCGGCACAACCGCCTGCTCCGAGTCAGTGTGAGAGAGAGATCAGCAACTAAGGCGGGAGCGCCTCCGAGGAGGAGCGGAGCTGACAAGTTTTGCATTTCAAAAACAGCTCAGATCCTGCGACGATCGCGATCGCGATCATCATCGGCGGTCCCTCCCTTCCCCCCTCTTCCTTCCAGCAAGCTGTAAATTGTACATGGATCCAAGTTGTATCAATGGAAGAGTGAGCCTTTCCAGTTCAGTCGCCCTTCTTGGTTCTTATTACCACTTGCTGCATATCCTAGGCAAGTTCTCTGTGTGCATTGCACTTGCACATACCACGAATGTGCTTGTGCTTCCGCTTGCACCTGCTGCATTTTCATGGCACCAATCTAAATCTTGACTGCCCGGGCCGGACGCCATGTGCGGTGATTCCCCATTTTGCAACGGTAGGACACGGAGATGCACATGGGGATTGTGAATTTCTTCCGGTCTGGTACCCCCTTTGCTGCCTATCCACTCCCTGAATCTGAGCCCCACCGTGTTGATTCAAAACCGGCAGCAGCGATTCATAGCCCTGGGTCCCCCTGCTGCCCCCAGATTTTCCCACCAGAAACATGAATGCAGGGGAGGAAGAAATCATGGAGGAAATGTTAGGCTGTCGCAATTGCGTTGTTGTGTGCCGGGGGAAGTGCTGTTTGTGGATCATGACCATTTTGTGGATCATGTCCATTTTCTTGATCAGGACAATCATGCCACCAACCAATGATTCCGCTGCATTATATATGTTGCATATGCTTATATATTCCGTAATGTCAGAAATCCCCATTATTCCGAATGCCTCATGGTGACATGGTCGCTCTTATCTTCGCGCCGATCTTCGTTGATCCACGTTAACGTCCCTTGGGAACATGTTTGCTGTTGAAACCGTTTGACCCGCAAGTCTGTCTGATCGATCGATCGCACAAACATTGGGCGCATAACACATGGTTCAAATGTGCTGTGGTGCCCTAGAAACATGTCGCGGTCCAATTGTTGCTGATAGCGGCCTCAAGCAGAGACCAAACAGGGGTTGTGATACTCAGTAGCCCCTACACTGCTCCAGACAAAACCTGCTTAGGTAGGAGCATGGATTAACTTAGTCCTCCAATCTGCTGGATTGCTCATCTCAAGGTGGCACACACTGTTTCTGCTTCTCACTGGCTGGCGGCTGCCATGCCTTCCTCCACAGACCACAGTGTGACGCAGTGTGTGCATGCATGGCGAGAGCTCCTGTTGTTTCCACAGTGCAATCAAAAACATGGGCGGGAAGGGGAGGGGAGGAACCAACGGCGGCCGGTTTTCTGGCCCCGGCAGCTTCTCCTGTTTCTTGTTTCCGTTTGAATGAAAAAGCAGCAGGACAGGAGCCAACTTGTGCTTTCCATTCCAACGTCTTTTCTCCTTTTGTGCAGATGCAAGAGGGTATAGACATGATTATCATTGGCCTCGCACAAAGGCTAATTGCAAACCCGGCATGAGCCTAACACATCGTTAATTATATGTAATAATCTGCTTGCTTATTCTATGTCCAGGGCTTGAATCATACTAGTGACATGCCTAAGTGGTTGTTTGGATAGTGAATATTAGCCCTGGGTTTTAGGAAAACAAGTTTTAAGCTGATTTTTTGCTAAACCGGTATTACTTATTTTTCTGTGCATAATCGATTCAAGGAAAACTTTGTTTGGGTGAAGGAAAGCCTGAAACCAGCGTACATAGATCCTTGTTTGGAGACCGATCGGCTGCAACTATTCCCTCTCTTCCAGTAAAATATATTTGTATTTTCTACGTATTCTTCTACCTGTGAGCTGGTGGCCTTTCCAAAGCTGGCCACTTTCTTCAATCTGGCCGGACGGCAGCTTCCAAATCTGCGATTCATCGTCGCCGTTGCCTCCTGTCACCAACACCACTTCCAAGCGGCTCCCCTCTTTGTGTCCAGTTAGGCCTTCCACTATGTGGGCCAAAATCGGTGCCAAATCAGTTTTGGGGTATTTGGGCATCGATGCCCTACGTTGCACAGCCGGTGCCGCAAAAAAATTTCAAGGCATCGGAGCAGCTACTTGCTCCGACGCCAAATTCACCAAGCCAATAAAAAAATGATTGAACGATCCATCTCTCGTTCTTCCCCGCTGCGCACCTCCAGCGCTCAACTCCGGCCATGACCTCCGCCTTTGGACGCGAGCTCAGCCAGTCCACGTACCACCTGCGCATGGCCCGACGCCGTCAACTCCGGCCGCGAGCTCGGCCTGCCCCCGACCTCCGCCCTTGGACGCGAGACCGGCCAGCCCGCACAGCACCTACGCGCAGCCCGACACCGGCGACCTCCGTCGCGAGGTCGTCCCGCTCCGATTCGCTCGATCTCCTCCACCGCAAGGTCATGCTGCTCGCGACCTCCACCCACTCCCGTCCCGTCGTCTTCCTCTGCCCGGGCTGCACAATGTTTTCTGATTTGGATTGGATAAACGAAGGGGATTTTTTGGAGGAGAAGAAGAACTCGGTCAAAGGCACTCGGGCGTGATTATTTTTTTGCGTGGGGTCACCTTTTTTTAGATCGAGCGGTGCCCTACGCTGTGAGCCCGGTGCCATACATTTTTTATTTGGCATCCATGATGATGTGGCACCTTTTTCAGCAATTTAGCACCGGTAACATAGTGGAGGGCCTTACTCCTTCGTCCCCAACTCATAGAAGCTACAGCTCGCCTACACTCTGGCTTTGACGACACGACGCACGCGCGACGCCGGCAGTGGATTTCCACGGCTCCTGCAGGGGTGCCCTACGGCTTTTGTAGTGGGCCCACCGGAGCCCAAGAAGAAGGACATGTACGTCGGCCTTGCCTGCGTTGTCGTCAAGGGCAAGCTCATGGATGCTCTGCACCGTCCTTGGCACCTTCGTCCTCATCGGCGATGGAAAAAACGGCGCATGGAGGTAGCTGCGGGAAGGAATAGTTGGCGTCAATGTGTTTGTTGAGGAACGAGCGGAGAGGAACAAGTCAGTTACGGAGAGTTTTCTGTAATCTTGTTTTCTGAAAAACGACTATTAGACGTTTTTGATAAAACCTACTTTCCTGGCTTTGTGAAAACAGAATTTTAGTTATCCATGTTTTTGTTGGAGGGTCCAAACATGGTTTTAGTTTGTTAGACAGTTATATGAGTTCACGGAAAACTGGTTTGGCTAATCACACGTATCCAAACAAGGCCTAAACTAAGAGGAGCATCTCATCTGTTCATGACATGATTGTTGTGTTTTGTTCGATGCTCCAAACCATTTTTCCCTGCGACTTGCTCACCTGTTTTGGGACATGGAAAAATTCCCCTTATTTCTTTTAGCGCTAACTGAATAAATAAATAAATGAACTGAATTGTTCATCCGAACAAACGGGGCCTTGATCGAGCGTGAAGGAAGTCAACTCGCGCCTGCTGATCCCATGATGCTCTCTCGCTTGCGTGAGAAGCAGGTCACACATACTATGCATGGCCCGCAACGGCATGCATGGACCCGTTCATCCCTTTTACCATTTTCTTTCTTTAATTAAATATATCAATTCACCGGCTAATATAGTAAACAAATTCCCATGGTTTCGTTCAAAGAATGCGTCGCTGCCAACATACATTGCTTTCGGTAGCCATCATGTGACCAGGCACCCGATCCATCCGTTGTTTTGTGATTTATATTTCCATGACGCTACTTACTACTTATGATACTGCAATGCCGACCATTTTACAAGTAAGAAAAAGAAGGAGAGGAAGAAGGCGCCGCGGTGTGATCTCCGCTCCGACAAATAGTAAACAGGGGTAGCCGGCCGTGGAAAGGATCGCCCGCCTTGTAGCCTCCGCTTGTCGCCTGCCTGCGTTCAAAGCGCACGCAGACGCAATCACTTGACAGCAAAAAACATATGCGCACACAAACCTTTTTTTTGCCATCTACGAGTACAAGTATTTTTCTTTTGTCCAAGCAAACAAGAGGCAACGTGCGGCTTTCCTCCGCTTGTGCATCACACACACGCCTCATGCAGTCGTGCTCGTGGATGGAGCAGGTGATCGACGTTCCAAACGAAATCGCCACATTGGTGGTGCATCTTCTTCTTTTCATACTCATTATACTTTCCTTTTTCAAGTTAAAAAACATTTTATTTTTTGTCCAAGCGTGTGGACAAGACTCAAGAGGAAGAGGAAGAAGAAGAAGATGGATTCGGTCTGCCCGATCGTGGCCCGTTTGAACTTTGAAAGATGAATGAAGATCGTGTGCCTGCTCTCGTCAACGGCGGTGACGCCGCAGGTCGGGCCTGCGTGCGCATTCACGCCATCGATCGTGCGTTTTCTTGGTGGTGCATTGGTTCAGCAGCGTACTAGCAGAGGAGCAGAGCAGCGCGCTCCGCCGGAGGGTCTCGTCGGGCAGGTGGGTGGGTGGTGGTGGTGGTGTTGGTGTTGGTGGGTGGCGGATCGCGGAGCCAGGTAACACGGGGGAGTCTCGCCTCGGCTTGCGCGGGCTGAGAAACGGCCGGCAGTGAAGCGATTGAAAAATGCGTGCGACCCGACCCGCGCCATTTCGTTCACGTCCCAGCTCCTTTTTTTTTTTGACGAAACACGTCCCAGCTCCTTGGGGCGGAACTTTTGACTGTTGACACCGAGGGGAGGGGAGGTTGGCGGTTGGGGCGTACGTCAGGTCACGGTTATAGGTACACAACGGACGTGTTTTATAGCACTCCTCCTACTGGCATTTGTGTTACTGTTAATACGTACATACTTCCTCCGTTTCGGTTTACAAGTCCTGCGCGGTGAAGTAATACTACTTACTACCAGGTTTGCTTGCTTGCTTGCGACGGTGATTACCAGTAGTACTTTGTAGTACCAGCATCCGATGTCCTTTGGTTTGGTACTAAGTACTACTAGTAAGTAATTAGCATCCGATGGAGTAAAAGAAAGAATACAAAAAGTTGTACTGGCACCGTGGGAGTGGATACTAGTACTAGTAGCAGAGTGCCGTACTAAGCACCTGCTAGCAACCATAAACAAGCACCCCCACCGTACTACTAATTCGTACCCCTTGGCCCTGGCGCGGAGATTCAATATTAGTACTACTCTATTACTTTGGAGTACCAATCATACCAGCAGGATGGCCGGTCACTGCGTTGCATCTCGAATTCTCGATGCAGAGACCGCTCGGGAGCCGCACTTTTCTTTCGTGCCATGTGCGAGAAATTAGACGTTGGAAACTCGCCCGTACGCTTCTTTTATAGTACACACAAGTGCTCCAGGTCGGCAACGGCAAACCAAGGGCACGCAGGCAGACGCGCCAATCGCTCATCATGGGAGCAGCTTGTTTGCCAAGAGAAAAGAAATCATCGTCATGGTTGCAACCAGGCACAGACAGGGCTCGCGTGACAGCCACATGCAACTATGCTCGACAGCCGGTCTAAACTACAATTTCGATATTGTCCACCAGCGCTGTACTCCCTCCGTCTAGATGTGTAAGTCATCTTACGAAAACCAAATAATCCCAAAATACTAAGGCACGGTGCATTAATTTTTACCTTGTTTCTTGTTTCTTTACATATCAACCAATAAAAGACAAGGGGCGTGCATGCTTTTAATGACTTAAGACTATCAAACACGACATGCAGTGGTTAGTTTATTGCATGCAATGCTATTAATTAGCAAATAAACATTAATCTCTCTTGATTTCGCCTCCTCCTTGATCATGATGCACAACCTAAGATGATTTACTTACCTAGACCGAGGGAGTAACAAATATCGACGGGACAGTGCCGTTGACGAGCGCCGGGCCATTTGTTTATAGAGTATGTGTGTATATGTGTGCGCGCGCGATTATTCGTGCCGCAACATGCTGACGGCGCAAAGGCGAGGGATAATGTATTCTTCCCGTCCGTCGCATCAGTCGCTGTCGCCTGTCGCGGGAGAGAGAGAGAGAAGCGAACGGCAATCAGCATGGCATGGCGCCGCATGCCGCCCGCCGTGCCATGGCGGCGTGCGTGAGGTGTGTGTGAACCCGGGCAGCGGATTGGCATCGGGAGAAAAACGGTCGCGCGTCTGGTGCGCCACGTCCCGCCCCGTATGACCGACCGGTGCGACCCGGCGCGCCCGTTCTTATCGTCGTCTGATTCGTTTCCCAACCAACCGTCGTGTGTGGCGCTGGGTAACTGCGATGGTAACAGCAGGCCAGAGTTTTCATGGCGCACGCGAGAAACAACAACCCAATCCACGGGTGATCTACCTCCTTGGTTTGTGACGCAGCGTCGTGCACGGAATGGCTCGTTCGCGGCTACGGGTTTCGCGAATCGCACGGATGGTGCCGTGTGCGGGCGACGTTTTTGTCCGGACGTGTCGTGCGTGTAATGTGACAATCTGATCATGACGCCAGGGGAACCGGTGTCGCGGAAGCAAAAGGAGGCGGCTTGACACATTTTATTTGGCTCGCGATGATAGGGCTTTCAGATGTCAATGATAGGGCTCAAGCTTGGGTAGATCGATTATATTAGGAGGTAGAGCTTCACAAGTGCATGTTTTTCACCTGTAGTAGTACTACAGATCAAGCAGTCTGCCGTGCTCATTTGGATTGACGGAGCGATGACAGGACGGGTGAAAAGGCCCGAGCAAATACTAGCACTATCGCAGCCGCAGTTTTGCTCCGCAAAAGTTCTAGCACTCGTACGACCGTCAGCCGCCCCGAGCAATCACCATCGCCGCCTTACACAGACAAAATAGCGAGGACGCAAGAGATGAAGTCACAGACAGGACATACAGATAACCGCCGCCAGAAAAGTGTTACTACATGCATCGCACCGGAATGCGGATCAGATCAGGCAGGACTTTATTCAAACGATCAATCAACAGCTACACGAAACTGCCGCCGCCCAATCATTTCATTTCTTCCTCAGCTTGGCCTTCATCCGGTCCACCGCGGCCCTCAGCGTGCCGTCGTCCTTGCAGAAGGTGAACCTCACCAGGTTCTTCCCGTCCTCGGGGTTCAGGTAGAACACGCTCGGCGGGATGGCCACCACGCCCACCTCGCGGATCAGGTACTCGCAGAACTCGATGTCGTTGTCGAACCCGAACGGGGTGTGGTCGACCATCACGAAGTAGGTCCCGCTCGAAGGGTAGACGATGAAGCCCGCGGCCTTGAGCCCGTCGACCAGGAGTGCTTTCTTCACGCCGTAGTCCCGCTTCAGCTCCTCAAAGTAGCTGTCGGGAGCTCTCAGGGCTGCCGCCGCTGCTGATTGCATCGGCGTGGAGGTGGCGAATGTGAGGAAGGAGTGCGCCTGCCTCACGCCCCATGTTAGGTGCGGCGGTGCTATCGCCCAGCCGATCTTCCATCCGGTCAAGGAGAACGTCTTCCCCAGAGAGTTCATGGTGACGGTCCTCTCATACATGCCGGGAATAGAAGCCATTGATATATGATCCGCCTCGAACGCCAGCTTGTCGTAGACCTCATCAGCAAAGAGCAACACGTCATTTTCCTTGCAGAGATCAGCAATGAATTCAAGCTCCTCCCTTGTAAACATTTTCCCGGTAGGGTTGTGAGGTGTGTTGATCATTATTGCTCTGGTGTTCTTTGAGACTGCGGCCTTTAGCTCTTCAAGAGGGACTGCAAAGTCCGGAGGGCGGAGTGTAATGGCTTTGACATTCGCACCAGCCATGGACAGTGTAGCCTCATAAGAATCATAGAATGGAGCAAACAAGATCACTTCATCCCCAGGGTTGATCAGACCCAATATCGTTGCAGCTATTGCTTCTGTGCACCCAGATGTAACAGTAACTTCCTTATCTGGATCGATCTGCAATCCACTGTCCTTGAGAAATCTTTCAGCAACAGCTGAGTTCAGTTCAGGCACACCATACCCTCTTGCATACTGATTTTTCCCAGCCTTGATAGCCTCAATAGCAGCTTCTTTTACAAAGTCAGGGCCATCAAAATTGGGAAAGCCCTGACCAAGGTTTATTGCTCCATGCTTCACTGCAAGCATGCTCATCTGTGTGAAAATTGTTGTTTTAAACTTCTCCAACCGCTTCGCCACCTGCAATACACAAGAGATTAAATCACAAGCTCAAGTTTATATATACTATGACAAGAAATACAACTCTAACTCGTTTAAGAATGGATACAAACACAAGAAAAACCTATATTACTCAATAAAACTAGAATACATCGAAGCAAAATTTATGTTTAATCCTATCATCATAGAAGTCACAGAAGAATCCCTGGACATCTGGTTCATGCCAGTTGAACTTTAACAATACTTTACCAAGCATGAAAGTTATGCATCGTGCTGTACACATAATATGTTTGTACAGTGGACAGGTTTTACAGTTTTGACTGTTGATTCGACATTACAAACGGTCGTGCCTTGGCAAAATCCAAGGTTCTAAGCAACAGTTTGGCTGACATTCTTATGTCCAACCTCTCTTCTGTCATCTATTTTGGAGTACCCAGACTCCGCACGCATACATAATAAAAAGAGAGAGATCAAAATGATCAAACTGCTCCAAACTCTGCAAAACAAAAGAAAATCGCGCAACCAGCAGGAGCTCTACCTTTTCATATAGAAGAAGAGAGTTGACCAGTTAATAAGGAAAACTGTCCGAAAACCGTCAAAATCTGCAATTGGGTGTAAAAAAATGTTCCTTGATTTTCTCTAACCAACATGCTATCCCTGGCGTCATGGCTGGCAATACCATGAAACTAAAATCACCTAGATACAGGGCATGCCGGGTTATGGCCATGATGAAGTAGGACAATCACAAAAGTGGCACCATTGTTTTTTGTCATGCACTCCTATGTTTTTAAGGCGGTAAGGCGATCTAAGGCGCTGGGGGGCGCCTTATCGCCTAGGCGACGCCTAAGCGCCTAAGGCGGACGCCTAAGCGCCTAAGGCGGGCATATTTGTAAGGCGCTGGCGGGGCGCCTTATCGCCTAAGCGTCGCCTAAGCGTCCAAGGCGGGACGCCTTAAAAACAGAGATGCACTCATGCCGATTTTTAGCCCTACATTACAATATTGTACCCTTTCGTGCTGCACGAATTTCATCGGAACTCAACATTCTATCTTCCAATATGGCTGGTAGGATCAAGTACTCTACCAGGTCTAGGGCGTAGGTGGTAAGGGAAGGATGGAGGGAGACGTGGCGAGGATCGGGCGCGCCGGCGGCAGGGCGCCGTCGCGGCTAGGAGAAGGGCGGCGGCTAGGGCTGTTGGCGGCTAGGGTTCCGGCTCCTCAGGGAGCCGGGCAATAGGAGATAATATTCTTCTTATTGCTTGCCTTCAAAAAGAGTCTTACAACCTATATTTATATCCTAGATAACTTGTAGAAGAATCAACCTAAGATAACTTGCCTAAGATAACTTGCCTAATCTGAAAATAAAAACTAAGATAACTTGCGGGCCTAAGCCGGCCGGCCATAACACTTCTCCCCGCCTGCACAAACAGCTCGTCCTCGAGCTGTAAGGTGGGGAAGCGCTTGCTTGAACTCTTCGAGGTAATCAACCAGCGTCAAACACCTTCTCGACATCTGGGGCGGCCAGGTCGGCGGCGACGGCGTCCTCCGGAATGTAGTCTGCCACCTCCAGGTAGAAGAGTCGCGGGCAGGCATGGCCGGGCTTGTAGGGTTCGTCGCAGTTGAAGCACAACCCTTGGCGGCGACGCTCGAGTATCTCAGCTGGGGTGAGCCGGCGGAATGGGCGCCCCGCGGTCGCGGCGAGGGGTGCCGCAGAAGCCTGCACAGGCCGACCCTGCGCGGAATCCGGTTCGGGTAGCGACCCAGCAGTCTGGGACGGTGATTCCTGCTGGATGGCCACCGCGCGGCGCTCGAATGCGCGGGCGTAATACATGGCCGACTGGAGATCCTGGGGTCCCCGAAGCTCCACGTCCACGCGGATATGGTCCGGTAGACCGCCCACAAATAACTCGGCGCGCTGAGTTGCGGAGACGCCCGGCGCGTAGCACGCCAGGGCCTGGAAGCGGTCGGCGTAGTCCTGCACCGTGGATGTGAAGGGTAAGCGGCCGAGGGCCGCCAGTCGGCTCCCGCGGATAGGAGGCCCGAACCGGAGGAGACAGAGTTCCCGGAAGCGCTCCCATGGTGGCATGCCGCCCTCGTCCTGCTCGAGGGCGTAGTACCAGGTCTGCGCTGCGCCTCGAAGATGATAGGACGCGAGCCAGGTGCGTTCCGAAGCGAGCGTCCGCTGCCCTCGAAAGAACTGCTCGCACTGGTTGAGCCAGTTGAGGGGGTCCTCCGTGCCCTCGTAGGTGGCGAAGTCCAGTTTGGCGAAGCGAGGGGGTGTCGGCCCGCCGTGCCCGGGGGCGGCCGTAGTTGCCGCCGGCGCGTATGCTGGGTCGGGAAGCGCCGGGCCGTAGTTCGCCGAGCTGGAGGGGTGATCAAACCGCAGGGAGGGCGTCGGGTGTTCCGGCGCCGTGGAGTAGACCAGCCCCGAAGACGAGCCGGTCGCCCAAGCGGGGATCGGCGATGGTGACGGTGGAAACTGCACCTGGTGCAGGGGCCGACCCGTAGCCCTAGGCGCGGGTGGTGGTACTGTCGATGGCGGCGGCGCCTGGTGGAGCTGCACCGGCGCCTGCGGCGTGTGGGCCGGCGGTGACGCCGGAAGAAGCTGCTGGGTCTGGCCCTGCTCCGAGGCGCCGGTGCCCAGGTTAGGGCTGGGCGGGGCCGGTGGAGGACCCTGCTCCGAGGCCGCTAGAAGGTAGGGCGCGACGGAGGACGGCGCGGTCCAGGTGGGCCACTGCGGGCCCGTGGTGGCGAGAAGTGGCGGGGCTGCCGGCGCGATCTGCGGCGGCCACTGCGCCCAAGGCGGCCGTGCGGCCGCTGGGGCGAGGAGCGCCGGGTAGCCTCCGGTGACGGCCCCCGGTGCCGAGTACCATGGAAGCGCCTGCTGACCCGCGGCCATGGCTGGATGGAGTCCGGTGATGGCCCCCGATGCCGAGTACCACGGAAGCGCCTGCTGACCCGCGGCCATGGCTGGATGGAGTGGTGGGGGCGGCCCGTACGGACCTGCCAGGTAGAGGCGGATCCCTTGAACCGCGGTGACGAGGTCGTTGAGGACGCCCGCCATGGCCTCCGGCGTGAACTGTTGCGGCTGCGGGGGAGGTGATGGCGGCGACGAGTGTTGGACGGGGGCCTGTGGCTGCCCTTGGCCCGGCGTGGTGCCGGGTGCCGTTAGGACCGGCGCTGAGAGCGACGCAGTGGTGCCCGCCGAGAGCGAGGCCGTGACGCTCGGCGCAGAGGCGGCGGTGGTGGAGGAGTTGGCGGGCAGCGGTGGTGGTGGCGGTGGAATTGGCGGAGACATGGTCGAAACCCGGTTACCTGATACCAAATTGGTAGGATCAAGTACTCTACCAGGTCTAGGGCGTAGGTGGTAAGGGAAGGATGGAGGGAGACGTGGCGAGGATCGGGCGCGCCGGCGGCAGGGCGCCGTCGCGGCTAGGAGAAGGGCGGCGGCTAGGGCTGTTGGCGGCTAGGGTTCCGGCTCCTCAGGGAGCCGGGCAATAGGAGATAATATTCTTCTTATTGCTTGCCTTCAAAAAGAGTCTTAGAACCTATATTTATATCCTAGATAACTTGTAGAAGAATCAACCTAAGATAACTTGCCTAAGATAACTTGCCTAATCTGAAAATAAAAACTAAGATAACTTGCGGGCCTAAGCCGGCCGGCCATAACAATGGCTTTCACACAAGTGTGTATTTTCAATTTCCCCGTGGGAAAAGTGTGTATTTCACTTCACATTTGTAGGTACGAATTTAATAGGAACTAGACAGGTATGGTCAGAGCAAGCATGGAAGTAGTAGTTGATGAGTAATAATGGGACTGACCAGCAAGATGCGAATTTGTGGTATTTTGGATGGTCTGCCACTTTCTAATAAGTTAATAAAATCCAATAAGGAATGACCAACAATCTACATGCATGCTAAAAGTTTGTTTCTTTCTCCTAAACTTGTTTTGTTCCCTGTCTGATGTATATAATTTCCGGAGGAAACCCCTTTTTTTCCGTTGAACATAGACCCAATTTTTCCCTTTTTTTTTGATTCCTTAGAATCTTTTTTTTGTCTTTCTGGCGGTATCAAACAGCCACCTAATATCTTATCCGCCTCTCTTTTTTATACATAGGTCGTCGATTCGGCATTGGTTAAAAAAGGGCAGGGTGCCCCCTTTTTTTCTCTCTAGTAAATAGTTCAAACCATTTTATCGATATGAGTGTTCTAAAAAAAAAAAAGGGCAACCTGGTGCATGTAGCTCCCGCTTGCGCAGGGTCCAGGGAAGGGTCCGACCACTTTGGGTCTATAGTACGCAGCCTTTCCCTACATTTCTGTAACTGATATGAGTGTTCTATATCAGATAAATTTTACATTAGCTATTTCCCATGGGCTATGTTCTGCATCATAAGGGCTCCTTTGATTCAAAGGAATTGCATAGGATTTTTGGAGGATTTAAACCCTTAGGAATTTTTCCTGTGATGCTCGTTTGATTCATAGGATTGGCATCCTTAGAAATTTTTCCATATGATCCATTTGCACTACATTTTGGAGGAAAATTTCCATCCACTCAAACCTCTTTGTAGAATTCCTTTGTTTTTTCTAATGCTATCAAACATTCTTTCAAATCCTGTAGGATACTATGGGACATGTCACCCTATTCCTGCATTTTTCCTATTCCTTCATTTTGAAAATCCTGTGAATCAAAGAGGCCCTAAGTTGTAAAAATTCAGATTGTGCTAGCAAAACCAACTTCTTCCTATCTGCCTAAAACTCCCTACAGTAATTCTTTTGACTAATGGCATGGGAAACTGCAACCACGCCAAAATAGAAGTCCACTTTACCCTCTAACTATTGGCTTGGCTCACTATTTTTGGGCTATCTGGAGCATTTTATGTCATGACCGATTTCTGCAAGGACAAAATGGATGTAACCAAAAAATGGAAATAAAGTAATAGTGTAGTCCGTAGGGTGGTACACGCACATATAAATTTTGGTTTTACAAATGACAATGTACAACCTGTTCTTTACATGGGTCATTGGCTCATAGCCGTGGAAAACTGGAAAATAGTAGCAGTCTAACATATGGACCTTTATGGTACATGGCAGAATGCAGAGTATAAACATGTATGGAACGAACATAAGCGGTACTAGAATTCTTTGAATAAGGCACATAGTTTCCATCTGCATTATTTATATATACAGCTATTGAATAATTGATACTCTCTCCGTCCCAAAATTCTTGTCTTAGATTTGTCTAAATACGGATGTATGAAGTCACGTTTTAGTGTTAGATACATCCGTCTCTAGAAAAATCTAAGACAAGAATTTTGGGACGGAGGAAGTAGATAATATGGGCCTGACCAGAAAGGTGGGAATTTCTACCCAAATAGAAAAGAAAGAAAGAAAGAAAGAAAGATGGGAATTTGAGATATCTTGGATGGTTTATGCCGTCACTTCTCTTCTTAAATGATTGCCGGACAGAAGGGATTCCGTTATAAGTTTAGACAGAGTCAATATTTATATTAAGATATTGATAATTTTCTCTTAAACATTTAATTGATATCCCCATTCTGATGTTCTTACATTCTGGAAGAAAAAACCACAGTAGTTAACTTCTGCAGCAAAAGCTGCGAACATTCTTGTGCTAGCTTCCTGTTATGCTTCTTAGCACTAATACTAAACAAATAACTAAACTAACTTCATATAACTCAGTGAAGTAGTACTTTTAACCAATCGCATAAGAAACTTCAAGTCTGCGACTACACAAAATAAAGAAGCTAAAATTGAACGGATATTGTCTACGACAGTTAGGTTTTCCCTTTCCTTGTTAAATGGACCCAACAAATGTTTCTCATCTACATACAGCTGAACATGCCATTCACAGTAGCAAATGTCATGGCATCGAACTGAAGTTGTAACTAGCCTGAAGATTACTTTGATTTTCTAGCAATGCAGCTTGCCTATATTGGAGCTACTCCTAACCTCAGCTCACGTGGTAGGTGGTATGCACAGCAGAAGCTGCTGAACCGAAGCAACTCAAAGCCTAAAATCAGAATCAGCTGGTCTCCACTCTGCAGCAACTAGTTCGATAGATAGGAGATTGGGTAATAACGCTTTCAGGGCTATGCGTTTTGATTCCCGACTGTGAGTAGCCACATAGAGCCGCACCCGCGAGCTGGAACCTGAGCCACCGAACCCCACATAGCGAGGCGTCAGGAAGAGAAAGGGAGAGCGACGCGCACGGACCTGCACGGGCCGCTGCTCCGCGGGCTTGGCGGCGCCGTTGTCGGCGGGGGCGGCGGTGGAGAGGGCCGCGGAGGCGGAGGCGGGGGCGGATGCCATCGGCGAGATCTTCTTCCGGAGGGAGGCGAAGAGGGAGCGACGGAGCGAGGAGGAGGAGGCGGAGGCGAGGTTTAATGGCATGAGCCCATGGGCATGGAGAGGGACGGCCGTGGAGGTGGAGGTGGAGACGGGGGCGGCCAGATTCATGACAGGAGGAGCCGTGCGTGCGTGCGTCGCGCCGCCACCCGCTGTGCGGCGCCTTTTGGCGAGACGAGACTGCCAGGTGGGGCTGCGTGTGGGTTACAGTGAATGACGGGTGGGCCCGGGCGCGTCGCTGGCCCGCGCGTCATTGTGGGAAACTGCTTTCCGTTTGGTCGTCTGCTCGTTTGGGACCGGAGATGCCGCCGTATGTGATTCGAGGTCGGGGCCCTCGTCGGCGAGTGAGCTCTATGGCTCCAGTGTTGTCGCGTGCCATCGAATCTGGACGGGTTTTTGCTGACCGTCCGTAGTGGTGGGCCAGCAACCAGGCACTCGGCAATGCGTCTCTGTGAAGCCCCATGCGGCCTGTTGGGCTGCTCCATGCTCCTTTACCAGCCCAGCAAAGCACCGAACAGCAGAAGCCCATTTCGGTCGTCCCATTTCCCAAATCATTCGCCTCCCCCAAATCCGGCGAGCCAAAACGGCAAAACCCCACCTAAAACCTCGCCAGCCCCCGCCACCACCGGCGACGGCGACCATGCGCCGTCACCTCGACCTGCTCCCCCGCCTCCTCCTCCTCCGCCGCCACGTCCACCGCCGCGCCAGGCCCGGGGCCTCGCCGCCGCCGCCCCCGCCGCCCAACCCGCCGCGCCCGCCGCAGAAGCCCGAGCCCGTCACCATCCACGGGGAGACGTGGCACGACAGCTACGCCTGGATGGGCTCGCTCTCCGACGCCGCCGCCATGCGCCACATGGACGTCCACATGGAGGCCGAGGAGAAGTACGCCGAGGCCTGCCTCGCCGCCGCCGCCGCCGACCGCCTCGCCCGTAAGCTCCAGCTCGAGATGGCCTCCCGCCTCGCCTCCGACGCCTGCACGCCGCCCACTCGCTGGGGCCCCTGGCTCTACTACCGCCGCGCGGACGAGGGCAAGCAGTACCCCGTGCTCTGCCGCCGCTCCGCCGCCCTCCATGGGGAGTTCGTCTCCTACAGCGACCCCTCCGCGGGGTTCGACTTCACCGCTGGGAAGCGCATCGAACAGAAATTGGTGGATTACAACAAGGAGGCCGAGCGATTTGGAGGTAATTAAATTTGACCTTGCTACTATTCCAGTCGTCTCGAGCATGAGGGCTTCTGTTACACAGTCATTGTTATTTTTACCTTTCAAAGTGCCGTGTCAATGGCTCAATGCTATTTACATCTCTTAATAATTCATTGCTATTATTGTGTGCATTCATTCTGTTTTATGGACTCGATAGACTGAGAGGTTTGATATCCTGGTGAAGCAAATGTGAGGTTTGGTGTTTAATTGCTGTAGCTGTTGTTTATATTTGATTTTATCATTGGTATATACATTTGTTAGCAGGACGAAATATTTTCTTGACTTGCTCCTACCCTTGTTACCTAGTAAGTACTCCCTCCGTCCGGAAATACTTGTCATCAAAATGGATAAAAGGGATGTATCTAGATGTATTTTAGTTCTAGATACATCTCTTTTTATCCATTTTGATGACAAGTATTTCCAGACGGAGGGAGTACCTTTTTACCATCTAGGCATCTGCCGCGTGTTACCTTAGAATTACCAGAAGTTTGGGCATTTGTTAGTTAGTGCCAAATAAGTTTGCTAGGTTGTACTCCCTCCGTTCCTAAATATAAGTCTTTATAGAGATTCGAATATGGGCTACACACGGAGCAAAATGAGTGAATCTACACTCTAAAATATGTCTATATACATCGGTACGTAGTCCATATTGAGATCTCTAAAAAAACTTATATTTAGGAACGGAGGGAGTAATTGCATAATGATACTGCAGTTGATCATTGATGTGCTATAAATTATTGCTAATGATAACTGGTGAACGTCAGCTGGGAGGGGGATGGCAAGGGAACTTTTTTTTTGTGGCAACTTTAGCTGGTAGGAGATGGCAAATCCTGCCCTTTTTTGCCGCAAAATTTATCTTCTTTCCATAAATTGCCATGCGTTTTGTGAAGAAACTGGCAACCCCATACAACTAAACTAGCGATCTAAAACGTTCGCAAATGCCAACCCCTCCCAGCGAACGTTTGCCAAATATTGCGGTCCTAAATTGTTCTCCACAATCATGATAGTACTTGATTTTTATTTCATTTTTGCTGTTTTAATTCTATGATCTTGCTGTATTGTTCTTGTATCGGCTTGTGATCTGAATAGTACAAATATTGTACACTTGCCAAATATCAAGTCGAAGGCTAATAAAGATACTCTGGTGCATCCCCACCCTGCCATTTTTTATGCTTTATGCACTTTGCCAACTCTGCACTAGAGAATACAGACATAAATACTTCATCTTTGGAGGAATACACTTGCTAAATCATTTTGGTACTGAAGTGGGCGCTCGAAGGTAGTTAGTCCTTTTTTAGTTCTGATTATTCATATTACAAAAGCTAAAGCCTATCGATATTATGCAGGATACTCATATGAGGAGCTATCTGAAGTTTCTCCAGATCACCGCTTCATTGCGTACACCATGTATGACAAAGATAAGGATTCTTTCACTTTAATGGTCAGGGATCTGGTGACGGGCACACTATGCGATAAACCTCGTGCTGATCGGGTCTCAAATATTTCATGGGCTATGGACGGGAAAGCACTAGTTTATATTGTTACAAATGAGGACAGAAGGCCATATAGGTTGGTGGATTTGTTTTTGTTGCGTCGGTTCATCTATGCTGTGCTGTATTGCACTGTAACTGAAGTTTTTCTTTGGTAGGCTGTTTTGCAGCATTATTGGATCAAACAAGGATGATATTCTTATATTGGAAGAACCTGATGAGAATATTTATTTGAATATCAGACATACCAAGGATTTTCGGTTTATAACGTTAAATGTCTTTTCTGACACACACTCAAAGGTTCTGCTTCTCGTACACCCTATCTTTATTATTCGTAGTTGGTCCCTTGTTTGTTACTCATTCAAGATTATCCTTTTGCAGGTATATTTAATAAGGGCTTCTGACCCCTTGTCCAGAATGACACTGGTATGGGAAGGTGAATCCCAAGTTCATTGCATTGTGGAGCATCATCATGGACGCCTGTATTTATTCACCGATGCTGCAAGAGAAGGTGTCTGTGTTAATTCACATTACCTAATGCAGTGTGATGTGGAATCTCCTGGGCCAAAGAGTTGGAAGGTTTGTGCTATGCATCTACTATGTCATGTCAAAGTTGTCCGAGTGCACCTGTCACGAAAAATGTTGCTCTGAGTTAATTGGGACAAGTGACTTTGTGCGGTCTATTTGACACTATTTTGATGTTTGAATTCAGAATGTCTTCCTTGAGGAACCAGGTATTATTCTTGAAGATGTTGACTTTTGCAATACTCATATGGTGCTTATTCTGAGACAAGGCAGAAAACTCACACTTTGTTCAGTTAATCTGCCTCTACCTGAAAATATCCAAGTAAGTCAATCTTCTTTTCGTATGATGTTATATACAAGAGCCTAAGTTGAGAAATGATCAAATGAATAATTATACATTTTCCTAGTGATGGCCTCCCACACAGTCTGTTACTCTTTCGGGAGTGACGACATTGCAAATCTTTGTTGTTCACTAAATTTACTCAGTCCGCAGTCATATAGCCTAATTGGATATCTGAAACTGAGCTATGATTCTCATCATTTTTAGCATATTTTCCTGTTATTGGCTATTCATATGCTGCAATCATAATTGTATATTATAGAACTATAACTTTTCGTATTCAATTCATTTCTCAGGTACCTGCTCATCTATCAGATTTTCACCCACTTGACTTGCCTCTTCCCGATCATGTGTGTCAGATTTTATCTGGCCCAAATTATGATTACTATTCCTCAACAATGCGTTTCACAATATCATCACCTGTGGTATGCATATCTGGCTGCTGTTTGTCTGAGCTCATTGTTTCATCCTTCTACACCATCGACACTGGGACAGTTGTTTTTCGTTTTGCTTTGCACAGCAGGGCCAAATTAGTTACTTATACTTTTTTTCTATTTTTATGAAGTAACACCATCTTTCTTACGTATGGAAATGTTGATTTTGGACATCCCATTATTTGGTTGAGATAACTGGCCTTCATTAGTTTATGTAAATACTACCCTAATTGTCTGAGTTGGCTATTTCTCATAGAGAAAACATTTACATGAAAAACTTAAGATGTATTAGCCCTAGATATCCTTTGGTTCTGAGTGTCACTGAAGGTCTTCATTTATAAAGTAGCACAGCAGATGAATGATGCTACAAATGTATTGTAGAAGAAAACATATCCTTGGAAGCCACCTTTCACTCTGCCACCTTCCCAACAGTACACAGTATTTTATCTACTTTGCAATTTAAATCATCTCCTACCATGTTTTCAACGTTATATTTTCTTTTTCTTTTGCGAATTCAGTGCTATGCTTTATTTCCTTTACAAGGTGGTTAAGTGCTAGCAACTTAGTATCTCTTGTGATAATCTGCTTGCACAGTTGTTCATTAGTACATTTCGTTATTATTTCTTATCGTTGTTTTCTGATATCTAAAGGGTTGACTATGGCTGTATCTTGATTTAATTGGCTTATGTAATTGTTGCCTGGCCGCCTATATGTAAACGTGCATTCATACACGATGTCGCTGTTATCCATACAATTAAACCAAATGTAACAAAAAGTTCAACATTATTCATTAGCTGGACTTTTTTTCTTAATATATTTCATGGTAATTAACAAGCAACCTGTTATATATCTACTATACTAGTTAAAAACCTTTTGCTCTATTGTCCTTAAGTTACAACCAACTATTAAACTGTTACTACAATACCACTCCACATCTGGGAAGGTATTGCTTGTGAGTTGTAGCACCTTAGCATTACATTGCTGTCAACTATCTTTGTGGATCTTCTTATTTTGCCATCATGTAATTTAGCGAACTAAAATGGATCAATCAAAATTCGTATTTGTCAGTGTATTTTATTTCTTAGCAGTAACCTAATCTTTCAACTTAGATGCCAGATGCAGTTGTTGATTACAACTTACTAAATGGAAAGTGGCAAATAGTGCAACAGCAAAACATGCTTCATGAGAGAACAAAGGTACTGTATGGGAATGCTTTTGCTTCTAGTGCGGGCAAGCTGTCTTCAGATGGAGCTGATTTGTCAAGTGAAGATTTGGGAGATTGTGACTGGAATGAGCTCTCTGAATACTATGCATGTGAGTACTATGATGTTCCATCGAAAGACGGAGTTTTGGTTCCACTCACCTTGGTATATTCAAGAAAGCACAAGCAAGAGGGGAATCCAGGATTGCTTCATGGGCATGGTGCCTATGGTGAGATTCTGGATAAGCGTTGGCGTAGTGAGTTAAAGAGCCTACTCGATCGTGGTTGGGTGATTGCATATGCTGATGTTAGGTACGTATAGCCTACTTTCTGGAAAAAGGCGTCTTTACCTCCTGAAACAGCAAATGAATTCTTTCTGAAAAGATACCATAGAGACAATTTTCCAGGTCCATATTGACTTCCGTTGTCCCACTGATAATATTTTCAGTGAGAAATGGATGAGTTTGACTGATTTTGGTTCATGTGAGCTTATGCCATCTTCAAAAACATGCCTAACATGCCTGCTTTTGCCTTTAGAGTTTTTACTGGCAACATTCGTATTGACTTAAAAATATATGGTTTCAGGGGCGGTGGAGGTTATGGCAAGGAGTGGCACCGGGATGGTGCACGTACCAAAAAGATGAATTCTATATATGATTTTGTCTCTTGTGGTGAATTTCTTCTTGAAAAAGGTATCATACAAGAAAATAAGCTTGCTGGATGGGGATACAGTGCTGGAGGACTTCTGGTGGCTTCGGCAATCAATACTCGTCCAGATTTGTTCCGTGCCGCTGTTTTAAAGGTATGCATGATTTATGTGTAGCAATCAGTATGTCACTCCATGTTCCCCAAAATTAGATGTCCATGCTAAAGTTTCAAACGAAGCTAGACTCAGTTTGGTTTGCTGAACTGTTCTGGGCTGTGCTTATTTTATAATCTGCTGTTGAAATAACCACAAAAGTAGGCAAAAGCTGATCAAACAAACGCTAAAATATGCAAAAGCGGTGGGGCAAATGCGATAATGATAATCCACTGCAATGCCAAATGCAGCCTAAATATCTGCCAATCACAAACCAACCGGCCCACACATTTCAAACTTACGTGCAGAATAACCTAGTGATTTTTTTTAAGCCCTTCCAGTGCGGTTTTCTTTGTCACTAGATATGATAGGTAAAAGCAACTAATGACCATTTTTAGTAATGGATTGCCTTCAGGCAAATTAATGTTCTTGAATGGTTTGCTGAGCTTGGAATGGCCATATTAGTCGTCCATTCTTGGTGATCTCCAAGATGTGCTATTACCGCATCTATTGTTGTTCATATTATTGATGATTCATTACCACAACTCACATTTTTCTTTCCCAGGTCCCTTTCTTGGATGTTTGCAACACTCTGCTCCATCCTATTCTACCTCTTACAGCCATTGATTATGAAGAGTTTGGGTTTCCTGTAGACCATGAAGAATTCCTTTCAATCAAGAAGTATTCTCCCTATGATAATATCCAGAAGGATGTCCCTTACCCAGCTGTGTTTGTGACATCATCATTTAATACAAGGTATGCATTACCGGGGTACAGAGTTATGCCTGGACCATTAGGATCCGCAGTATACTTGGCCAAACTTGCTAGTCCTCATTACTCCGTACCTTCCAGCATTATAGTCTGCATTCCACTCCTAGGTCAAAACCTTTTGATGCACTGCACTTAATTCCATTTTGCTCAAGTTATCTGCATCTGTAGTATACTACATTCAGAGATTAAATTGTAAGTTACCTGCATCTGTACTAATCTAAATTATAGAGGTTGAGTTATATCTGCATTTGGAGTATTTTACTAGAGCTATTGTAAATTGTCTGCATATGGGCTATTCTGCTCTGATCCTCCAGTTATTGTGTTTGACTAAACCAATTATTGCATTTGACAATGATAGGTTTGGTGTATGGGAAGCAGCTAAATGGGTTGCAAAAGTCCGTGAACTTACTCAATATGATCCAGAGCGGCCTGTAATTCTTAACTTGACAACAGATGTTGTGGAAGAAAGCAAGTATTTGGAAACCAAGGAATTAGCAACGGAGACTGCTTTCCTAATTAAAATGGTGAACAATACCTGAACAACATCCTTTGCCTTTCGGCTTCCGAAATTGTTTCTCAAACTCAATGATGCGGCCCATGTGGGACATGTGCTATGTCGCCAGTCCTCCATGTTTAACGAGATCTGAGGATTAGTCCATCGATTGGAGCTTATATGAGGTAACACACTCCTATTCTACTTTCTTACCAAGTAGAAATAACTTCTCTTCCAGATTCCAAGCACATTGATTGTAACACACATGATTGATTGATTCTCTCATCGACTTTCCAGATGTTCTAGGAAAATCATATGCACATATTCCTACATTATATGAGATAGCTGCCCACTCGAGCTATCTTAAATGGCCTGATCTCTTGCCACCACCGACCTGGTCTGCCACGGTTCTACCAATTGTATGATGTTATAATTGGATCATCTCAGTTGAACCATATCAGCGAAACAAGTATTGTTATCTTCCCCCCTTCCATCATGGAATTGACATCATATGTCATGAATTAGAGATGGAACACGCCGTCATCTACTCATTGGCACATTAAGTTAAATTAGGCCAAGATACGCATATTGTATATGGAAAGCTGATACTGCTAAACTGGATGCTAGGTAGGAGTATTGCAAACTCGATTCTTCATGGCCTTGGAGATGCACTGCTGCATAATAGGCGTGCACTATGACAGTGAGACCAGAACATACAACTCTTAGCAGCGGAAGCGCCAAATCAATCTTTCATCCTTTCACTGAAATTCAAATTCTCACAGCCTATGAACGCCTGTAGCAAAGTGAGGAATGAACAACGTGAACTTGGTGTGATAATCAGGGAGGGTGGAACAGTTGGATGACCATGTATACCATAAGTTTTTGTCGATCTGGGAACTTCTACCGATGAGAAGCTGGAAAGATGGTTGGTAACTGCAACCTTGCTTAGTCCCTCCCCCCGCGAGCCCCCGCGTCGCTCCCAGGGGCGACTCGGGAGGCGAAACCCTAGCCGCCGCCCAGGCTCCCCTCCTTCCCCTCCCTCCCCTCGCCGTCGCCGGAGGATGCCGGCAGGCAAAGCCCTCACCGGTGGACGGCGGCGGCGGGGCCCTCGTTCGTGTGCTCGTGCGCTGCTGCTGGGCGCGCTGGAGCGGCGGGAGCGCGCGGTGGCGCGGTGGGCGGCCGTCTGCTCGCGGGGAGGTCGAGATGGCGTGGACTGCGTGCGCGGTGGCGCTGCCATGGCGGCCGCCGGCCGCTGATGCGTGCGGCAGAGTTGAGGGCGCCCAGATCTGGGCCGCACGAGCCCGCCCAGGCCGGCGACAATCACTCTGCCCCCACCCACCCCTCTCCCTCCTCCCACCCCTCCCGGCCGCCGCCGGCGGTTGCCGCTGGGTTAGTAAGCACGCGCGCGGCGACCTTGACGGTTGCTGCTCCGCTGTGCCCCGGCGGATCCTGGTGGCGGAGGCTGCGGGCCAGCGCGGCGGCGGCGCGGTGCAGGTGGCTGCTGCTGCCTGCTGGACGCGCTCCCGGCGGTGGCCGGCCTGCTGGAGCTGCGCTGGTCGGTGCTCACTCCTGCGACGACAACGTTTCTAGGCTTCCCCCATGTGTGTTGGTCTTCTCCGACGATTCTTCGCCATGCCCGGTCTGCCATTGCATCTGAGGTCTTCGTCCTTGGGTCGGGGCGAAATCCCCGCGCGGCGACGGCCTGCGCTGTCAACGGCGACGCCCGAGGGTGCCGTCACCTCCTTGGAGGCGTTGGCATGACCCTGACCAGACCTCCTCCTCGAGCACCGGGAGAAATCCTAGGTCCGGTCTCCCGGACCGGGCAGCGGCGGCGTCTCAACGCCGTTCCCCTCTTGATGGCGCTGCTTTGGCTGCAAGTGGAGTACTTGATGCGGCAGATAGTGGTTGGCGATGCATCGCTCTGGCGTAGACTGCTACACAAGGAGCAGGTCGCAACATTTGCCTGCGCCGGCGCTCCCCAATGAATGCTACACCAGTTCCAATCAGGCCCTGCTTTTCACCCGCCGACTCTCTAGGCACATGGGTGCGAGGTACGTCGGCTTGGGCGGTCCTGAAGCTGCATTCGTCCCTGGAAGTGCCTGGCAATGGCAGTGATACTGCCCTGTTGCTCCGAGTCTCGGTGCTTCGCCATTTTGGCTGGAGGCAAGGCTGGGCGAGGCCTAATGTCGTTGCGTGTCTGTAGTTGAGGGCACCTCCTCACCTAGCTGTAGTCACTTGGTGAGGACGGTCGTGTGTGTGTGTGTGCGTGCGCGCGTGTGTGTGTCCCTCCTTTCTGGAGGTTGTACCCCTGATGTCTTCCTGTTCAATGCAATGAAATGCAACTCTTTTGCGTTTTCTCGAAAAAGAAGCTGGAAAGATGTCAAGAGGCATGAAGCATTGAACATGGGGGATTCAGTTGGAGAGATATTACATCTGGTTTTCATTTTTGTAGCTTATTTGCACTGGTGATGTTGTTGCTCTGTATAAACCGTACTTCCATCCGGTGCAATTCGGATTAACCGTGGTTGACACCTTGCAGGCTCGATGACAAATGTCCATATATTTGTACAGTACCATTCAGAACTGGAAAAAGAAAGCTGGAGTTCAGGAGTTGTAATGTGAACGAAGTCTCTTTGATTTTTATTTTCTGTCAATCAGTATATTACCTTCTGATAAGATCAATGCCCAACACGGCGTGCAGTCGCGTGTAGCATCATTGTCACTATTACCTTGGGAGAGTTACCAGCGGCAACGGGAGATGTTGTGGTTCCCCCTTTTATTTCAAATTTGATAAAATTGAAATGGCTGTATAGAACCAACTGGATGTCCTATCCTTTCTTAACATGTGTAATTCATGGAAGCTTCCAATGTGAGGGCTCCGTCGTGATGCGAGGGCTCCGCATGCTGTTGCAGTGGTGCTATGAGTGTGCAGATGGTGCTAAACTGGAGCACTGTCGAAGACCCCGAGCATCACTAGTGTTGCATTGGAGCATCGCAGGGCCACCGGAGCACACCATTGTTGCAGCTCTCGCCGAAGCTACGTCCACGGAGCGGGGATGGAAGCGATGGCATGGTCCTAGTGAGGTCCTGTCATCAAGGAGTACGCAACGGTTGGTCAGGTGGCTGATATTTTACTTATCTTTTCCTAAGACCAGCGGACTGACGCCTAGCAGCCGCCTATTGTTAATCATAAACTTATCAAAACTCCATCCAAAATCCACTCCTAGCAAATCTTTGTATAAATTTCACAAAGTTCCAATACTTCAGAAGATTTCCTTTCGGTATTACCAAGTTAGTTGGGGTTATTTATGCTCAAAGATCAAGCCCAATTTTTAGGTAAATTACTAATTGTTAACTTTTTTTTACCACAGTATATGTGAATTCTAACGTCCAAATTTGATGGATCATTAATTTACAAGGAGCATTTTAGTCCTAAATTATCATCAGATCAGTACCTCACATGCACACACAAATGAGCACAATAAAAGGAAAGGAGGGACTATAAATTGGAATATTGTCCTGCGGAGAGCTGGACAGTTATGCTCGAACACCCAACAGTGGATGTAATATCCAACACCCCAACAGTAGGAGCAGGGGCGGAGCCAGGATTTAGACATAGGGGGGCCAGATCGATGATAAAGCCAGTTTTTTTTGCCTCACAAACTACCTAATAGTTTTACATCCGAGTATCATTCATCTTTCTCGGATGTCCCCGAAGGGACTAGTATCATTCATTTTAACTTTGCATAGACACACACAACCTTTTGTGGCTGAAGCAGACTAGACAAAGTTGATAATCAAACTACTCTGAAATATGGCATGAAATGCTACATGTCATATGTACAAATAAGAAAAATCACTGTATAACCGAATAATAGGTTTGAGTGGAAAATCATCACTGGTTCTATTATGTAACTTTGTTGTTGTATTGAAAAAAAGGTCAATATTACATGAATACATACATAGAGAATCAAACCCAACCTGTACTCGTCCCCTCTACTGCTAGGTCGAGGTAGACCGGCTGGTCGTGGTTGGAAGGTGCATGATTTCGAACGATTGCCTGTGCCCGAGCGCGACGCATCACAAATCACACATCTGATGTATAACAAATTAATGATACAAGATGAGAATTCAGAGAAGTAGACAGTGCTGGATTAACCTTGGCTAGATCATTGGCTGCAGGACAAATAATTGGCGAGTGAATTAGCTTGACTTTACGAATCAGATCATGAGAAGGGAGAGCCAAGGCGGGCGGCGACGAGGGCGCAGGACGGCAACAGCGCAGCGCTAATCAACACACGCGCTAATCATCATCGGGAATAATGCCCAGCGTCCAGGAGACTTTTAACGAAGGCCGATCAACAAATATGGCCTTGTCATGGGCTTGTAAACGATTGCTAGTGGGCTTTTACATTGGCCCTTTTTCCTTTCTTCATAAATCATGTTGAGTTAGGGGGGGCCAATTACTTCTGTACTTGAATCATATCGCTAATTATCTACGGCCTACTCGATGTTTGCTCGATCGATAGGGGGGGCCAGGCCCCTGCTCGCCCCCCCC
>NC_041388.1:398800345-398815120 GCF_002162155.2 Triticum dicoccoides | reverse complement strand
CATCTTTTGATGAACATGCACCAAAATAGAACAGGTTTGGTCAATGGCACATTTCATAAAAAAACAGATATCACCTAGCTAGACGATAGAATATTATGGTGAATACCTATATATACAAAAAAAACTAATTATAAATTGGAACTGTACTACTAGTGTTAGGATCAAGAAGGAGAAGTGGATTTTGTTACTAAGAATTGTAGTTGGCTTTGAGTTCATACTAATTTCTTTTGATGACATGACATAACCTAACTGCAATGTCACAACTTATGCTATTGTCTCGCTACTCACTAAATCAATATATAGTCTACATTTGCGATGTTATTACCCACATCTGGGCTCAACTGTGATGCCTTCTACTCCCTTCGTTCTAAAATAGATGACTCAACTTGTACTAACTTTAGTATAAAGTTAGGTCATCTATTTTGGAACGGAGGGAGTAGTTGGCTAGGTGTTACCAATATTTTAAATAAATGGCAAGTTTCATGAGACACTTGATGCATATATATTTTTTCAAAACGGAGCAAAAGATTTGCCTCATCCATTAGTTAAGCAGAAAAGAGTTTCCCAATTAATTAATGGAAAAAGCCGGGCGAAAACCATACTTGATGCATATATATATATATATATATATATATATATATATATATATATATATAGTTGTGTAATTGCTCATGTACCACCCTTTGATCAAAACTTGTGTCATCGAACATGAAACAAAGCCTAATTACTCCTGGTATCTTCATGAATAAAATTCATTTTCTGCATGCATTTTATACCCAAGGAAAAGAGGGACCATAGTGCCATTTTTACTGATCGTTCACTCTAGACATACTGAATCACTAACACAAAATGTGTCAACTTAGTATGAAAACGTAGCAAATTTCATAGACACAAAAATTGCATCCAAGTTGTAGAATATAGGGAGAATATGCATACCATAGCTAGTTGATATAGAACAAGTAAACGAATGACAAGTTAAGCTAGATCACAGTACGTACCATGGTGCGGCGGCGGCAGTGTGCAAGTAGCGCGTGTAAACAGCGAGATGGTACCCATGGAAGCCAACCAAGACCATGAGCAACAGCCAATTGAACAACACGGCGAGGATAACAGACAGGAACATGATGGTAGGAGCGAGCGCCACACATGGGACCAGATAGGGAAGCGCATCCATCGGCCCAATAAGGAGAACTCCGTGCGTGAGATTACTAGAGGCATGGCATAACCAGAGGGCGGCATAGGGCCAGCCAAGGATGGAGAGGTTTAAGACAACATACAGCTCCTGAGTCATGTTCAGCCCGTAGATCATCACCGCCATGTACATGGTCCAGCCCACCGAGATGATGAATGCTTTCACGTAGACCAAGCGGGCGAGTTCTTTGGGTGTGTTCGTGCTAGGGCACGACGGCCGAGGCAGCTTGTCGATGCCCCGCTCGGTCCCCTTGTGCAGGCGGTGCAGGGCGATGGAGCGGCTGAGGTAGCCCGCGGCCCACACCGTGCTCCAGTGCAGGATGAAGATGGCGGTGCGAGGGCCGACGGCGGCGGCGGCGTAGAAGGCCAGCAGGGGGCCGTAGGAGAGGCGCACGAGGTCTGTGTAGAACCACCAGTCCCTCCAGATGAAGAGGGAGGCGAGGAAGGCGTATGAGCAGAGGGTGAGCGACATGACCCACACCTGGGAGGCTGGGACATCTCCTGCCCGTGGAAGTGCACCAGTAACACAGGGTGGGGACGGCCAAGGCCAGGATCAGCAAGGAGGACATGGTCACGAAGACGCGGATGATCACTGCGCGGGATGGCGACACTACAGGGAGTGGTTTGAAAAGGATGTGGGGGTTGCCGTGATCGCACTGTCGTGATGCACGAGCTCCGCGTGGTGCTACAGGAGCATCGACAATGCTGCAATGGAGCATCGCTGGGCCGCGTGTGGTGCTACGGGAGTGCAGATAGTGCTGCATTGGAGCATCGTCGAGGCCCCCATAGCATCACGGGTGCTACGTTGGAGCATCGTCATACCACCTGAGCACGGTGCTGCAATGGAGCACACCGATGTTGCACTGCGGGTTGTGGGGATGCCAGAGGCGATGCGGGGAGACATGGGCATGTTGGGGACGAAAGTGATGTCATGTGCTAGTGAGGTCCTGTCATCAAGGAGTACACGTGAAAATCAACGGTTTTCACGTGGTTGATCTTTGGATGATCTTTTTCTAAGATCAGCCGACTAACGCCTAGCAACTTCCTATTGTTAATCATACATATATTCAAACTCTACAAATTCACTCCCGGCAATTCTTTGTATAAATTTCACCAAGTCCCAATACATTAGAAGATTTCCTTTCAGTACTATCGAGCTACTTAGGGTTACTTATGCTCAAAGATCAAACCCAGAATAAGGTAAATCACAGTACATGTGAATTCTAATGTCCAAATTTGAAGGATCGTCAATTAACCAGGGGCATTTTAATCCTAAATTATTATCATATCAGTACCTCACATGCACACAAAAATGAACCAATAAAAAGGAAAGGATGGAGTATAAAATTAGAAGTATATTGTCATGCGGAGAGCTGAACAGTTATGCTCCACATATCCAACATCCAACACCGAACAGTGGAAGTACATAAGGGCATGTACAATGGTTCTATCTTAGCAATGACACGTAGGATAAACGATGAGGTGGAGGAGAGAGAA
This sequence comes from Triticum dicoccoides, assembly GCF_002162155.2. Taxonomy (NCBI): domain Eukaryota; kingdom Viridiplantae; phylum Streptophyta; class Magnoliopsida; order Poales; family Poaceae; genus Triticum; species Triticum dicoccoides. The sequence goes on along the minus strand of NC_041388.1, from coordinate 398,812,432 downwards.
ATCATAAGAAAAGGCTTGTCTTCTCTTATTTAAGAGAAGACAAGAGATGATCTCTTAGCACAATTTGTCTCACCATGTTTCTAGGAATAGCTAGTTATTGAAGATAAGGCTTAGAGATGACCCATTGTACACACAATTTTTTGTCATTTCTAAATTACATGCAAGACTTAAGATAAGACTATCTTATCAACCATTGTACATGCCCTAATATCCAACACCCCAAGAGTAGAAGTACATAATATCCCAATGCAAACACATAAAAAGTTGACTGTACACATTGTCTTGCATAGAGTTTTAAGGGGTCATCTTTTGATGAACATACAACAAATAATCTCCAGCCTCTCCATACTGTTGGTCTGCCGCACAAACAGACTTGGTCAAAGACACATTTCATAAAATAAGAAGCACCTGAGCACGAGAACTGACATGAGCACTACCGTCTAAACATAGTACTATAATATGATGTAGATAGCTGACAACAACATCTGTAGAATCTTAAGAGAAGAACACAAGCATTGTAAAACATATTCATTACCATCTTCTCCAAGTTTTCCAACGATTTAGAATCAAAGGACAAAATAGCAATTTACTAGCCTTGAAAAAAAATGGGAAACCGAATAATTATCGATAGTTCTATACATTGTCTAGTGTATGAATAAGTTTGGATATAAGATTAATAGGTGGGAAACCAATCAATGACCTGATTGAGTCGTTGGGAAATGGTAACTAGAAGAATCACCCAATTAACAGATCAATATATCCTATGACTAGAGATCAACACAATCTAATAACATTATTATGAATTTAAATTTAGTAAATTTTGGATTTATCTTTCTCACTAATTTGGATTTAATATTTTGGGGATGCTTTTCCAGAACACACTTTGCGGCTAAATTTAATTCACAATATCAAATTTTCATTATCTGATTTCGTCATTAAAGACATGGAAGATTTTGTTGTTCATTTACTCAACGTCATTATCCTGCTCTGCTTTCATTTTGTGATAACAAAATTAGTACTCCCTCCGTTCCAAAATAGATGACCCAATTTTGTACTAACTTTAGTACAAAGTTAGTACAAAGTTGGGTCATCTATTTTGGAACGGAGGGAGTACTATTTACTAGTACCAACTGGTAGTGGTATGCCTTGTTGCTTCAATCTCAATGTAAATTAGCTTAGTAACACTGAAACCATGCTCATAAAGATGGAAAATTCAGCAACTATACTTGGACTGCATTACTACATTCCAATTGCAAGATAATACTTCCATCGATTACCTTCTCCGTCTCATAAAGTAGCTGCGCAGCTGCACATATATCTTCAGTCTCCCTCAAGTGCTTTTGTTTCACTGCAAAATAACACTTTCATTGATTACTTCTTTGTCTAACCATACTTAGGGCAAAGCGACCTATCAATGTGATGATAAAGTTGAAGTTGTTACGATGCATTCAATGGTATTTTTTTTCCTTGAATAAGATTCATTTCTATGGGCATTCTGCTAAGACCAAGAGGACATATGCAATGTCATTTTGCAGTGCTATTAGTCTATAAACTACTCCCTCCGTCCCATAATATAAGACGTTTTTGCGAGCTAACATGTTCTATCAAAGAAGTGAAATTGTTGTCTCAAAAGAGAATGGTAAACACTGCATTATATATCCAGAGCTAATAAGGGTAACAATAAGAAAAATAATAATTGGATCATATATAAAACATATATCACCTAGCTAGCTAGTCGATAGAATATTATGGTGAATACCTATACAAAACTAACTAATTATAAATTGGAACTGCACTAATAGTGTTAGGGTCAAGAAGGAAAAGTGGATATTGTTACTAAGAATTGTAATTTCTTTTGATGACTTGACAAAACCTAACTGCAACGTCCCATCTTATGCTACTGTCTCTCTACTCACTAAATCAATAGTCTTCATACAAACCTGCATTATTACACTCTAATAGTTTGGTTTACTGCAAAACAATTATATATACTTCTTCAAACAATGCCTAAATGGAACTTGGTTCAGAACATACCATGGTGACCACACAGCTTGATAAACTAAAGGGGGAGAGGTGGTTTTTTCAACTTTTGTTAGCAGCAACACAGAGGGAGGAAGTAACACTGATGATCAATGTTACAAAGTTTTAGTGTTATATAGTGCCGTGATACACAATTGCGATGTCATTACCCACATCTGGGCTCAACTGTGATGTCTTCTAGTTGGCTAGGTGTTGCCAATATTTTAGATAAATGCATGAAGGTTGCATGAGGCACTTGATGCAGCATATAAATAGAGTTTACCCTTTGATCAAAACTTGTATCATCGAACATGAAACAAAGCCTAATCCTGGTATCTTCCTGAATAAAATTCATTTTCTGCAGGCATTTTACGTAAGAAAAAGAGGGGTCGTAATGGTATTTTTACTGATCGTTCACTCTAGACATACTGAAGACCATACTAAAGTTTCCCATAAAATCAGGCATTAAATCACTAACACAAAATGTCAACTTAGAAAATTTGACACAAAAATTGCATCCAAGTTGTAGAACATATGAAGAATACACATACCTAGCTAGTTGATAGAATAATTAAACGAACAAGTTAAACTAGATCACACATACCATGGTGCGGCAGTGTGCAAGTAGCGTATGTAAACAGCAAGATGGTACCCAAGGAAGCCAACCACGGCCATCAGCAACAGCCAATGTAACAATACCGATAACATAACAGGCAGAAGCAAGAGCGTAGGAGTGAACACGGCACATGGGATCAGATATGGAAGTGAATTCATTGGCCCCTTAAGGAGAACTCCGTGCATGAGATAGTTAGCGACATGGTATAACCAGAGGGTGACATACATCCAGCCAATGGAGGAGAGGAGTACGACAATAGACAACTCTTCAGTCAGCTCAAATCCGTAGATCGGCAACGCCATGAACATAGTCCAACCCACCGAGAGAGTGAGCACTCTGATACAGACCAAGAAGGTGAGTTCTTTGGGTGTGTACTTGCTATGGCACGACCGCCTAGGCAAGTCGTGAATGCCCCGCTCGGTCCCCTTGTGCAGGCGGTGCAAAGCGATGCAGCAGCCCAGGTGGCCCAAACCGTGCTCCAATGCAGGATGAAGATGGCGGTGCGAGGGCCGATGGCAGTGGCGGCGAAGTAGGCCGGCAGGGGGCCGTAAGAGAGACGCGCGAAGTCTGTGTAGAACCACCAATCCCTCCAGATGAAGAGGGAGGCATGGAAGGCGTATGAACACAGAGTGAGCGACATGACCCACACCTGGGCCATCTCCTGCCCGTGGAAGTGCACCAGTAACAGGGCAGGAACGGCCAAGGCCAGGATCAGCATGAAACCCATGGCCATGAAGGCGCGTATGATAAATGCACGGCGGATGGGGCTGAGCTTCCAGAAGGTCTCAAGCCAGTACTCCCTCCGGTCCTTTTTACTCTGCACATTGGATTTGCCGAAAGTCAAACTTTGCTAAGTTTGACCAAATTTATATTAAAAATTATTAGCATCTATAATATGTAATAAATATAATATAAAAATATATTTCAAGATGAATCTAATGATATTGGTGTTGTTATGTGAATGTCTATAATTTTTTATACAAATTTGGTTAAAGTTGGATGAGATTAACTTCGGTCAAACCTAATATGCAGAGTAAAAAGGACCGGAGGGAGTACTTGTTCACCGGTAAGATGCGGATGAGCAGTGCAAGGAGGACGGGGTAGTAGTACTGGCCAAAGCGGCCTGGCCAGGATGTCTTCACACAGGCACTTCCGGCGTGCGGCGGGTGGGTCTTGGGACTGGCGGCGGAGGAGTTCCCGTCGCTGGCACCGGTGGCCTTCCCCCTCTCGGTTTCTGTCTTGACCGGCGAGGCGCGGATGACGAGAGGGCCAAGTAGAGCTGCCCAAACCGGCCAAACCATGACGTTGCTTCCATGGCGGCGGCCTTCTCTTCGCCGACTTTGGCCTCCGTCGGCTGGATCTTGGGGATGGCGGAGGAGGAGTTCCCGTCTTCAGCGCCGGCGACCACTTTCGTCGGAGGAGGGGAAGCGGCCATGGGGATGGGCACAGCGGGTGGCGGCGGGCGACGGCTACTAGGGTTCCCGCACATCTATCAAATAATGGCCCAGGTGTCCTATGGGCTGCTGCTGCAGAGGCCGAAACGAAGCCCTCGGCCAGCCCATTCCAGCCCATTAATCTAGGAAGTTTGTTTTGTTGCGGAATCATTATCTAGGAAGTTAATGGACTGTACGCATGGAAGTAAGACGCTGCCCCATGCCAAAGGTGCATGGTGTATCCTTGGGGATTGCTGCTACGACGTTAGCAAAATGGATCCCTAGGAGTACTCCCTCCGTCTCAAAATTCTTGTTTTAAATTTGTTTAAAGACGGATGTATCAAATCACGTCTTAGTATTGAATACATTTGTATTTAGACTAATCTAAGATAAGAATTTTAGGACGGATGGGGTATTATTTTTTACAGTTTTATTTATACACGTGAAGCAGGGGTAATCATATCATGCATGCTTTCCATAGTTCAGACACCAAATGTGAGGATAATTTTGGAATTGCGTTCGCGTTCATAGCAAAGATGATCTTAATCCCATCTCATCTTATTATAGAGTGGTCTGCACCACATATATTTATACCGTTGCTCTTGACAAAACAGGTTTATACAGTCGAGCCAGCAAAAATTTTGGCGCCAGCTGGCCTGTCAGATGGTTTCTTGTTTACTGAACTTGACAGATATATCTGTTTTATAGGCCTATGATGTTGTGGCCTGACTGCATGAACCAATTGTGAAACAGCAGTTTGTTCTACATGCCTCCATCCTTGCATTAACTTGTTTGGTTTTCCTCCCTTAAAAAAAAACTTGTTTGGTTTTCCTGGCAATGAAAAATGTATGTGAATTGTAATAAGAATAAGACCGAGTGTTGCTAGTTAGACCTTTTGGAAAATGAGCTAGGCACAGTAACTTTTATGGTTGAAGGATCAATTATGAGTTGATAATTTGTTCTTCCATTAAAAATTGTGTTTCATTGTAAAGATTTTTCTCTATCCGTATACAGTTTAAGGTTCGAAAGCTCATCCGTCTTCCTGCATGTTAGTCTCCTTACGCTTAGCTTTTTTGTCAGACCTGACGGACAACCCTGTGTTGAGGCTCAAGAGTTTAATTTGGTCGGAAACATGTTCATTGCAGTTGTTGAAGAGAGATACAAAGATGAAGGTAACGCTTCTGTGTTTTGATGGCCTTGTTTTGATGCGGCGGTCAATGCACTAGAGACAATGGATTTTTTTTAAAGATAAAAAGGTAGCTCGAGGCCTACCTTATATTTCAAAACAGGCGCGAGCCTGAAGAGAGTACAAGTACATGTGCTTGTGTTGTGCACCCAAGTGCAAAGGCCACAAGCAGCCCAGGGTTAGAGAGAGGGAGGGGGACAGAAAGGAGAGTGAGAGGGAGAGAGCAACAATCCTACTAGCCTTCGATCATAGTAGCCCAAGATTGCAAAACCTCCCTATCCTGCTGCTTCGAAGCTCTGTTGCACCAAAGGCGAAGCAAACTGGCTGCATAGAACCTAAAAATAAGGCTCCGTCCAGTTTTTCTTGTTAAAGACTCGATTGTTCCTAGTGTGCCAAAGGGTTACCGCACAGGCAGCAAACACAACATTCCACTTGCGCTTGTCGTCCAGCTGAGCTGCAGCATGATATACGAAGTACTTAACATTAGGCGAGTCACGCGCCAGGGAAGCCAACAGAAGCTTCTCCCAAAGAGTATTGACATAGCGGCAACGCAGTAGCAAATGATCAGCTGATTCCATGGCCGGGCAGAGGTCACATCCAGCGTTGGGAGCAGCCATGGTCCAGCCTTTTTTCACCATGTTATCTTTTGTGTTCAAACGGCCCCAGAAGACCAACCACAGAAAAACCTTGTGCTTGATGGGAATGATGGGGTCCCAAATCCATGACTCGAAAGCCCACAGCACACCACGGAACGTGAGCAACTGATAGAAATAACACATGCTAAGCTGCTTGCTGGCGAGCGAGGGCACACGGGCATCCGAGTGCTGGCTGTTAGGAGTCACATTAGTAAGCAGTTGGTTGAGCTCCAAAAGTTCCCGGGCAGCCGTGTGGGATAAATTTGGCTGTAGCCGCACATTCCAGCTTCCTTCAGTAAATTGAGACCGAACGGAGTAGAATTGGTTGACGGCGAACGAGCACAGGGTCGGGAAAATATGCCTTAAGCATCCAGCGCCCAGCCATTTATCATACCAAAAGAAGACATGGGAGCCAGCCCCAACAGAGCAACACGAGGAGGAAATGACCAAAGGAAGGCAGCCCTTGAAGCCCTTCCACATGGCAGTGTCCTTGTAACCAGCCCCATGTGGCAGAGAACCCTGGCAGTACTGTGACGCAAACCAGCGGAAGCACGGGATATCAGAAGGCTGAGGAACCCTGGCTGCGAACTTGCAAAGCATAGCCTAATTATGAGCCTCCAAATTCCGTATACCCAAACCACCATTGCAGCGTGCTATGATGACTGAATCTCAGGCCACAAGGCAATGACCTCCCTTGACCTTGCTTTTACCCTGCCAGAAGAAGGCTCTGAGGATACCGTCCAGCTTACCCAAGGATTCTTTGGGCCATGGAAAGCAAGCCATGAAATAGCTAGGTAAGCCAGCCAGGACTAAATTAATGAGCGTCAACCTCCCCCCTCCCCCCCAGGGAGAGAAAAGTGGCCAACCAACCTGATAGACGGAGATCAACCTTGTGGATGACCGGCAGCAGCATACCATGCTTAATCGACATCCGGTTCCACACAGACAGGAACCAAAGTGCTCTTATAAAAATTGATGCTCAGCCCCGAGAACCCAGAGAAAGCAGACATGATATCCTTGATCACATTGGCTTGCTGCAGCTCACCTCTGAAGATAATCAGCATATCATCCGCATACTGCAAGACTGGGAAGAAATCGTCCGATCCGAGGGGGTACAGTAAGGTGCCATTCTGGAAATGCATACAGCAGAGCCGTTGGGGCACATTAGCAACAAGGATGAAGAGGTATGGAGACAGCGAGTCACCTTGCCGGAAGCCTTTCTTGGCAAGAATGGGATCGCCCAGTTCCCCATTAAGCAGCACTCTTTATCGACCCGTAGAGAGGAGTGCATGGACCCATTGAATCCACCGTGGTGGGAAACCCCTCGCTTCAAGCACTTGGGTGAGGCAAGCCCAGCTAACAGAGTCAAAGGCCTTTTGGAAATCCATTTTTAAGGCTATCACCGGCATTTTCCTTTTATGTGCAGTTTGGACCAATTCAGCAGCTAGAGCAAATTTTTCAACTATCGAGCACCCTCTCAAGAAACCAGATTGCAGCGGGTGCACCAAAGTGGGAACTTGCCTTTGCAGTTTGTTCGTTAGAACCTTAGACACAAGCTTGGGTGCGCTATGAACCAAAGAGATGGGTCGGAAGTCACGCATCTCCAAAGGTGTGTCTTTCTTGGGCAGCAGCGTGATGAAAGCTGTGTTAATGCCGTCCAGGGCCACCTCGCTGCCATGAAAGTCTGTGAAGAACTTGAGGAGGTCATCTTTGAGGAGGTGCTTGGAAGCCTTGTAAAATTCATTTGTGAAACCGTCGGGGCCAGGACTTCTGTTGGCTGGAGAAGAATCAATAGTCTGGACAACCTCAGCCCATGAAAACCCGTCAACAAGCTCAAAGAGGTCGGCCGGAGCGAACAACGTGTTGAGCGGAACCGTAGGCAAAGAGGGGGCAGGATGGCCCATGATGTCAGCAAAGTATCTGGTTGCAATGCTAAGCTTCTGGCTGTTTTGAAAATGCTGCACCCCATCATGGACAAGAACCCTGATGTTGTTACGGCGTGCCTGAGAGTTGGCAGCCGCATGGAAAATTTTCCAGTTCTCGTCGCCTGAGAGACAATGGATGATATTTGGCTATTTTATAAGGATTTCATACAGTTCTGTGTTTGCAAGATGTTTCAAAATATTTTTTCTGCTGAAAGATGAGAAATTGTCGCGAACAGTAAAACTAGCTCCAGTTTGTGCTGTAGAAATGGAGTATATGGCAAAAAACTACCATTTTTTAAAAAATTCAAAAAACTACCACAAAAATGGTGGGCTGTTCCAAAAAATCTAGTCGCCAAACAGTTACATTTTAAGTGGGTTTATGACACATGGGGCCCGTCCGTCAGGGTTTTGACGACCAGAGGCTAATGGCGCGTGGGCGAACGGCCGTTAGGGTGAACCGTTCTGCCCATGGTCAAGATGACCAAGCGAGTCGTCTCCTCCTCTGTTTTCCCCTTCCCCTCTATCCTCTCACTCTGTCTCCCTCTCCCGCGATGTCATCGGCGGTGGCGAAACCAGTCGACGGTGCCACTGTACGGGGGAAGGTGGAACCATGGATGGCGGCAGAGATTTTTCGGAAGTGGATAACTGGCTGGGCAGCGACAACTTTGCAATGCAGCCGTCGGCGCCATAGCAGACACATACTACGACGCCACAGGCTACACCGCCGTCGCCGGAGAATCAACAGTTCTCGCTTGAGTACAAAGCTGGCAGGGCTCTTGCTAGCACCGTCGTCGCGGGTCTGGCTAACTCCCAGCGCTGGGCCTCGGCATTTGGAGGGATTGAGTAAGTCTATTTCTTCTCTACATCTACTATTGACTGACGTGGCTTGAGACTGCACTGGTATTTCCCCAAAGAGGAAGGGATGATGTAGTACAGCTACGGTAGGTATTTACCTCAGTTATGAAATCAAGGTTATCGAACGAGTAGGAGAACCAAGCAACACTATGTAAATTGTACGTGCACACAAAGAACAAAAACTTGCAACCCAACGCGTAAGAGGGGTTGTCAATCCCTCGGTAAAAAGATAGATTAAATATGCAAATAAAACACGAAATAAAAAATGCAAATAAAAAATGCAGCAAAGTATTTTTGGGTTTTTGGAATAATAGATCTGAAAACAAAAGTGATGAAAAATAGATCAGAAAGCAATATGATAAAAGATAGACCCGGGGGCCGTATATTTCATTGGTGGCTTCTCTTGAGAAAATAGCATATGGTGGGTAAACAAATTACTGTTGGGAAATTGATAGAATATCAAATAATTATGATGATATCCAAGGCAATGATCATTATATAGGCATCACGTCCAAGATTAGTACACCGAAACGATTCTGCATCTACTACTATTACTCCACACATCAACCGCTATCCAGCATGCATCTAGTGTAGAAATGGAGTAATGCAATAAGAACAGTGACACGATGTAGACAAGATCTATTCATGTAGGAATAGACCCCATCTTGTTATCCTTAATAGAAACGATACATACGTGCCTCGCTACTCCTTCTATCACTGGGTAAGGACACCGTAAGATTGAACCCATCACAAAGCACCTCTTCCCATGGCAATAAAAATCGATCTAGTTGGCCTAACTAAACCAAAGATTCAAAAAAGAAATATGAGGTTATAATTAATCATGCATATAAGAGATCAAAGAAGACTCAAATAATATTCATGGATAGAGATCTGATCATAAACTTGAACTTCATCAGATCCCAAAAAACACACCGCAAAAAGTCATTACATCAAATAGATCTCCAAGAGACCATTGTATTGAGAATCAAAGAGAGAGAGAGAGAGAGAGAGAGAGAGAGAGAGAGAGAGAGAAAACCATCTAGCTACTGCCTATGGACCCCGTGGGTCTATGGTGAACTACTCGCACATCATCGGAGAGGCACCAATGAGGATGATGAACCCCTCTGTGATGGTGTAGATTGGATCTCGTGGTTCTGGAACTTGTTGTGGCCGAAATTGTGTTTCGTCTGCTCCCCTAGGGTTTCTGGAATTTCTAAGGATTTGTAGAGCAAAGAGGCGATGGAGGATACCCTCGTGGGCCCCACAACCCATCAGGGCGCGTGAAAGCACAAGTGCTCCCTGAGTGATTTTGGTAATTAATGTCAACATATCTCTTGTTGGACGAATACTTTTATCTAGTATATTTTAGAAAGTTCAGCAAAGGTGCGGCATGGACAAGAGGATGTGGAACCCCTTCAAGAAGCTAAGGACAAGGATTGGCAAAATCTCAAGACTCTACATTTTCATTTCAGTGATCCAAGATCACATTGAGTCCATAGGAAAGCCAATACTATTAAAAGGGGATGAGGTGTTGCTTAATGACTTGCTTGCTCAAAGTGCTTAGTGATATGATCCAAAACCCTCAACCACTATCTCATTTCCACATATGTCCCAAACCAAAAGTCAAACTCGGCCCCACCGATTTGATCTATCCGGCGCCACCGAGTTCACTTGACATAGCCATTGCCAGAAACCCTAATCAATTCGGTCTCACCGATGGGATCTCGGTCTCACCAAGATGGGCTTGCAAACTCTCTATTGCCTATTGCAATTATCTCGGTCTCACCGAGATATGCAATCGGTCCCACCGAGTTTGCTTGACCAACTCTCTACTTTGCTTATTACCAAAATAGGTGTCACCGAGTTTGTATAAGTCAAACCGAGTTGAGGTTTTACCCTAACCCTAGCATATCGGTCCCACTGAGTTGATCATATCGGTCCCACCGAAAACTCTAACGTTCACATTTTAAACCATATCGGTCTGACCGAGTTTCTTGATTCAATCCCACCGAGTTTGGTGAATTGTGTGTAATGGCTAGATTTTGTTTGGAGGCTATATATACCCCTCCACCCATCCTCCATTTGTGGAGAGAGCAATCAGAACGTGCCTACACTTCCACTACTCATTTTCTGAAAGAGAACCACCTGCTCATGTGTTGAGACCAAGACATTCCAATCCAACCACAAGAATCTTGATCTCTAGCCTTCCCCAAGTTGCTTTCCACTCAAATCATCTTTCCACCATATCGAAATCTATGAGAGAGAGTTGAGTGTCGGGGAGACTATCATTTGAAGCACAAGAGCAAGGAGTTCATCATCAACACACCATCTATTACCTTTTGGAGAGTGGTGTCTCCTAGATTGGTTAGGTGTCACTTGGGAGCCTCTGTCAAGATTGTGGAGTTGAACCAAGGAGTTTGTAAGGGCAAGGAGATCGTCTACTTCGTGAAGATCTACCCAAGTGAGGCAAGTCCTTCATGGGAGATGGCCATGATGGGATAGACAAGGTTGCTTCTTAGTGGACCCTTCGTGGGTGGAGCCCTCCTTGGACTCGCCCAACTGTTACCCTTCGTGGGTTGAAGTCTCCATCAACATGGATGTACGATAGCACCACCTATCGGAACCACGCCAAAAATCTTTGTGTCTCCAATTGCATTTGCACACTCCAATCCCATCCCTTTACTTTCTTACAACTTACATGCTTTACTTTCCACTGCTCATATACTCTTGTCATGCTTGCTTTAAATGTATTGTGAATGTTTAAACTGTTGGGGAACGTAGTAATTTCAAAAAATTTCCTACGCACACGCAAGATCATGGTGATGCACAGCAATGAGAGGGGAGAGTGTGATCTACGTACCCTTGTAGATCGACAACGGAAGCGTTTGGTTGATGTAGTCGTACGTCTCCACGGCCCGACCGATCAAGCACCGAAACTACGGCACCTCCGAGTTCTAGCACACGTTCAGCTCGATGACGATCCCCGGACTCCGATCTAGCAAAGTGTCGGGGAAGAGTTCCGTCATCACGACGACATGGTGACGATCTTGATGCACTACCATCGCAGGGCTTCGCCTAAGCACCGCTACAATATTATTGAGGACTGTGGTGGAGGGGGGCACAGCACACGGCTAAGAATATGATCACACGGATCAACTTGTGTGTCTAGGGGTGCCCCCTTGCCCCCGTATATAAAGGAGCAAGGGGAGGAGGCCGGCCGACCCCTATAGGCGCGCCAGGAGGAGTCCTCCTCCTAGTAGTAGGACTCCTACTAGGAGGGGGAAAGAAGTGGGGAGGGAGAGGGAAAGGGGGGGCGCCGCCCCCCTCTCCTAGTCCAATTTGGACCAGCGGGGAGGAGGCGCGCAGCCCACCTCTGGCTGCCCCTCTCTCTCTCCACTAAGGCCCATATGGCCCATTA
>NC_041388.1:398792904-398799707 GCF_002162155.2 Triticum dicoccoides | reverse complement strand
AACTAACTTCGGTACATCAAAACTCATAAACTCATAATATAACTATCATCGAAACCTTAAGCGTGCGGACCCTACGGGTTCGAGAACAATGTAGACATGACCGAGACACGTCTCCGGTCAATAACCAATAGCGGAACCTGGATGCTCATATTGGCTCCTACATATTCTACGAAGATCTTTATCGGTCAGACCGCATAACAACATACGTTGTTCCCTTTGTCATCGGTATGTTACTTGCCCGAGATTCGATCGTCGGTATCTCAATACCTAGTTCAATCTCATTACCGGCAAGTCTATTTACTCGTTCCGTAATACATCATCTCGCAACTAACTCATTAGTTGCAATGCTTGCAAGGCTTATGTGATGTGTATTACCGAGAGGGCCCAGAGATACCTCTCCGACAATCGGAGTGACAAATCCTAATCTCGAAATACACCAACCCAACATGTACCTTTGGAGACACCTGTAGAGCACCTTTATAATCACCCATTTACGTTGTGACGTTTGGTAGCACACAAAGTGTTCCTCCGGCAAACGGGAGTTGCATAATCTCATAGTCATAGGAACATGTATAAGTCATGAAGAAAGCAATAGCAACATACTAAACGATCGGGTGCTAAGCTAATGGAATGGGTCATGTCAATCAGATCATTCACCTAATGATGTGATCCCGTTAATCAAATAACAACTCTTTGTTCATGGTTAGGAAACATAACCATCTTTGATTAACGAGCTAGTCAAGTAGAGGCATACTAGTGACACTCTGTTTGTCTATGTATTCACACATGTATTATGTTTCCAGTTAATACAATTCTAGCATGAATAATAAACATTTATCATGATATAAGGAAATAAATAATAACTTTATTATTGCCTCTAGGGCATATTTCCTTCAGTCTCCCACTTGCACTAGAGTCGATAATCTAGATTACACAGTAATGATTCTAACACCCATGGAGCCTTGGTGCTGATCATGTTTTGCTCGTGGAAGAGGCTTAGTCAACGGGTCTGCAACATTCAGATCCGTATGTATCTTGCAAATCTCTATGTCTCCCACCTGGACTAGATCCCGGATGGAATTGAAGCGTCTCTTGATGTGCTTGGTTCTCTTGTGAAATCTGGATTCCTTTGCCAAGGCAATTGCACCAGTATTGTCACAAAAGATTTTCATTGGACCCGATGCACTAGGTATGACACCTAGATCGGATATGAACTCCTTCATCCAGACTCCTTCATTTGCTGCTTCTGAAGCAGCTATGTACTCCGCTTCACATGTAGATCCCGCTACAACGCTTTGTTTAGAACTGCACCAACTTACAGCTCCACCGTTTAATGTAAACACGTATCCGGTTTGCGATTTAGAATCGTCTGGATCAGTGTCAAAGCTTGCATCAACGTAACCTTTTACGATGAGCTCTTTGTCACCTCCATATATGAGAAACATATCCTTAGTCCTTTTCAGGTATTTCAGGATGTTCTTGACCGATGTCCAGTGATCCACTCCTGGATTACTTTGGTACCTCCCTGCTAGACTTATAGCAAGGCACACATCAGGTCTGGTACACAGCATTGCATACATGATAGAGCCTATGGCTGAAGCATAGGGAACATCTTTCATATTCTCTCTATCTTCTGCAGTGGTCGGGCATTGAGTCTTACTCAACTTCACACCTTGTAACACAGGCAAGAACCCTTTCTTTGCTTGATCCATTTTGAACTTCTTCAAAACTTTGTCAAGGTATGTGGTTTTTGAAAGTCCAATTAAGCGTCTTGATATATCTCTATAGATCTTAATGCCTAATATGTAAGCAGCTTCACCGAGGTCTTTCATTGAAAAGCTCTTATTCAAGTATCCCTTTATGCTATCCATAAATTCTATATCATTTCCAATTAGTAATATGTCATCCACATATAATATCAGAAATGCTACAGAGCTCCCACTCACTTTCTTGTAAATACAGGCTTCTCCAAAAGTCTGTATAAAACCAAATGCTTTGATCACACTATCAAAGCGTTTATTCCAACTCCGAGAGGCTTGCACCAGTCCATAAATGGATCGCTGGAGCTTGCACACTTTGTTAGCTCCCTTTGGATTGACAAAACCTTCTGGTTGCATCATATACAACTCTTCTTCCAGAAATCCATTCAGGAATGCAGTTTTGACATCCATCTGCCAAATTTCATAATCATAAAATGCGGCAATTGCTAACATGATTCGGACAGACTTAAGCATCGCTACGGGTGAGAAGGTCTCATCGTAGTCAATCCCTTGAACTTGCCGAAAACCTTTTGCGACAAGTCGAGCTTTGTAGACAGTAATATTACCGTCAGCGTCAGTCTTCTTCTTGAAGATCCATTTATTCTCAATTGCTTGCCGATCATCGGGCAAGTCAACCAAAGTCCATACTTTGTTCTCATACATGGATCCCATCTCAGATTTCATGGCTTCAAGCCATTTTGCGGAATCTGGGCTCACCATCGCTTCTTCATAGTTCGTAGGTTCATCATGATCTAGTAGCATGACTTCCAGAACAGGATTACCGTACCACTCTGGCGCGGATCTCACTCTGGTTGATCTACGAGGTTCAGTAGTATCTTGTTCTGAAGTTTCATGATCATCATCATTAGCTTCCTCACTAACTGGTGTAGGTGTCACTGAAACAGTTTTCTGTGATGCACTACTTTCCAATAAGGGAGCAGGTATAGCTACCTCGTCAAGTTCTACTTTCCTCCCACTCACTTCTTTCGAGAGAAACTCCTTCTCCAGAAAGTTTCCGAACTTAGCAACAAAAGTCTTGCCTTCGGATTTGTGATAGAAGGTGTATCCAATAGTCTCCTTTGGATATCCTATGAAGACACATTTCTCCGATTTGGGTTCGAGCTTATCAGGTTGAAGCTTTTTCACATAAGCATCGCATGCCCAAACTTTCAGAAATGACAACTTTGGTTTCTTGCCAAACCACAGTTCATAAGGCGTCGTCTCAACGGATTTTGATGGTGCCCTATTTAACGTGAATGCGGCTGTCTCTAGAGCGTATCCCCAAAACGATAGCGGTAAATCAGTAAGAGACGTCATAGATCGCACCATATCTAGTAAAGTACGATTACGACGTTCGGACACACCATTGCGCTGTGGTGTTCCGGGTGGCGTGAGTTGCGAAACTATTCCGCATTGTTTCAAATGTACACCAAACTCGTAACTCAAATATTCTCCTCCACGATCAGATCGTAGAAACTTTATTTTCTTGTTACGATGATTTTCAACTTCACTCTGAAATTCTTTGAACTTTTCAAACGTTTCAGACTTATGTTTCATTAAGTAGATATACCCGTATCTGCTTAAGTCATCTGTGTAGGTGAGAAAATAACGATATCCGCCACGAGCCTCAATATTCATCGGGCCACATACATCTGTATGTATGATTTCCAACAAATCTGTTTCTCTCTCCATAGTACCGGAGAACGGTGTTTTAGTCATCTTGCCCATCAGGCACGGTTCGCAAGTACCAAGTGATTCATAATCAAGTGGTTCCAAAAGTCCATCAGTATGGAGTTTCTTCATGCGCTTTACACCAATATGAACTAAACGGCAGTGCCACAAATAAGTTGCACTATCATTATCAACTCTGCATCTTTTGGCTTCAACACTATGAATATGTGTGTCACTACTATCGAGATTCAATAAAAATAGACCACTCTTTAAGGGTGCATGACCATAAAAGATATTACTCATATAAATAGAACAACCATTATTCTCAGATTTAAATGAATAACCGTCTCGCATCAAACAAGATCCAGATATAATGTTCATGCTTAACGCTGGCACCAAATAACAATTATTTAGGTCTAATATTAATCCCGAAGGTAGATGTAGAGGTAGCGTGCCGACTGCGATCACATCAACTTTGGAACCATTTCCCACGCGCATCGTCACCTCGTCCTTAGCCAATCTTCGCTTAATCCGTAGTCCCTGTTTCGAGTTGCAAATATTAGCAACAGAACCAGTATCAAATACCCAGGTGCTACTGCGAGCATTAGTAAGGTACACATCAATAACATGTATATCACATATACCTTTGTTCACCTTGCCATCCTTCTTATCCGCCAAATACTTGGGGCAGTTCCGCTTCCAGTGACCAGTCTGCTTGCAGTAGAAGCACTCAGTTTCAGGCTTAGGTCCAGGTTTGGGTTTCTTCTCTTGAGTAGCAACTTGCTTGCTGTTCTTTTTGAAGTTCACCTTCTTCTTCCCTTTGCCCTTTTTCTTGAAACTAGTGGTCTTGTTGACCATCAACACTTGATGCTCCTTCTTGATTTCTACCTCCGCAGCTTTCAGCATTGCGAAGAGCTCGGGAATAGTCTTATTCATCCCTTGCATATTATAGTTCATCACGAAGCTCTTGTAGCTTGGTGGCAGTGATTGGAGAATTTTGTCAATGACGCAATCATCTGGAAGATTAACTCCCAATTGAATCGAGTGATTATTATACCAGACATTTTGAGTATATGCTCACTAACAGAACTGTTCTCCTCCATCTTGCAGCTATAGAACTTATTGGAGACTTCATATCTCTCAATCCGGGCATTTGCTTGAAATATTAACTTCAACTCCTAGAACATCTCATATGCTCCATGACATTCAAAACGTCGTTGAAGTCCCGATTCTAAGCCGTAAAGCATGGCACACTGAACTATCGAGTAGTCATCAGCTTTGCTCTGCCAGACGTTCATAACATCTGGTGTTGCTCCAGCAGCAGGCCTGGCACCCAGCGGTGCTTCCAGGACGTAATTCTTCTGTGCAGCAATGAGGATAATCCTCAAGTTACGGACCCAATCCGTGTAATTGCTACCATCATCTTTCAACTTTGCTTTCTCAAGGAACGCATTAAAATTCAACGGAACAATAGCACGAGCCATCTATCTACAATCAAGCATAAACAAGCAAGATACTATCAGGTACTAAGTTTCATGATAAATTTAGGTTCAATTAATTTACTTAAAGAACTCCCACTTAGATAGACATCCCTCTAATCCTCTAAGTGATTACGTGATCCAAATCAACTAAACCATGTCCGATCATAACGTGAGATGGAGTAGTTTCATTGGTGAACATCATTATGTTGATCATATCTACTATATGATTCATGCTCGACCTTTCGGTCTCCGTGTTCCGAGGCCATATCTGTATATGCTTGGCTCGTCAAGTATAACCTGAGTATTCCGCGTGTGCAACTGTTTTGCACCCATTGTATTTGAATGTAGAACCTATCACACCCGATCATCACGTGGTGTCTCAGCACGAAGAACTTTCGCAACGGTGCATACTCAGGGAGAACACTTCTTGATAATTAGTGAGAGATCATCTTATAATGCTACCATCAATCAAAGCAAGATAAGATGCATAAAAGATAAACATCACATGCAATCAATATAAGTGATATGATATGGCCATCATCATCTTGTGCTTGTGATCTCCATCTTCGAAGCACCGTCGTGATCACCATCGTCACCGGCGCGACACCTTGATCTCCATCGTAGCATCGTTGTCGTCTCGCCAGTCTTATGCTTCCACGACTATCGCTACCGCTTAGTGATAAAGTAAAGCATTACAACGCGATTGCATTGCATACAATAAAGCGACAACCATATGGCTCCTGCCAGTTGCCGATAACTCGGTTACAAAACATGATCATCTCATACAATAAAATTCAGCATCATGTCTTGACCATATCACATCACAACATGCCCTGCAAAAACAAGTTAGACGTCCTCTACTTTGTTGTTGCAAGTTTTACGTGGCTGCTACGGGCTTAAGCAAGAACCAATCTTACCTACGCATCAAAACCAGAATGATAGTTTGTCAAGTTGGTGTTGTTTTAACCTTCGCAAGGACCGGGCGTAGCCACACTCGGTTCAACTAAAGTTGGAGAAACTGTCACCCGCAAGCCACCTATGTGCAAAGCACGTCGGGAGAACCGGTCTCGCATAAGCATACGCGTAATGTCGGTCCGGGCCGCTTCGTCCAACAATACCGCCTAACCAGAGTATGACATGCTGGTAAGCAGTATGACTTATATCGCCCACAACTCACTTGTGTTCTACTCGTGCAAATAACATCAACATATAAAACCTAGGCTCGGATGCCACTGTTGGGGAACGTAGTAATTTCAAAAAAATTCCTACGCACACGCAAGATCATGGTGATGCACAGCAACGAGAGGGGAGAGTGTGATCTACGTACCCTTGTAGATCGACAACGGAAGCGTTTGGTTGATGTAGTCGTACGTCTCCACGGCCCGACCGATCAAGCACCGAAACTATGGCACCTCCGAGTTCTAGCACACGTTCAGCTCGATGACGATCCCCGGACTCCGATCCAGCAAAGTGTCGGGGAAGAGTTCCGTCAGCACGACGGCGTGGTGACGATCTTGATGCACTACCGTCGCAGGGCTTCGCCTAAGCACCGCTACAATATTATCGAGGACTATGGTGGAGGGGGGCACCGTACACGGCTAAGAATATGATCACATGGATCAACTCGTGTGTCTAGGGGTGCCCCCTTGCCCCTGTATATAAAGGAGCAAGGGGAGGAGGCCGGCCGGCCCCTATAGGCGCGCCAGGAGGAGTCCTCCTCCTAGTAGGAGTAGGACTCCTACTAGGAGGGGGAAAGAAGTGGGGAGGGAGAGGGAAAGGGGGGGCGCCGCCCCCCTCTCCTAGTCCAATTCGGACCAGGGGGAGGAGGCGCGCAGCCCACCTCTGGCTGCCCCCCTCTCTCTCCACTAAGGCCCATATGGCCCATTACTTC
>NC_041388.1:398772097-398792567 GCF_002162155.2 Triticum dicoccoides | reverse complement strand
GGGGGGGGGGGTTCCGGTAACCCTCCGACTCTCCGGTTTTCTCCGAAATCACCCGAAACACTTCCGGTGTCTGAATATAGCCGTCCAATATATCAATCTTTATGTCTCGACCATTTCGAGACTCCTCATCATGTCCGTGATCACATCCGGGACTCCGAACTAACTTCGGTACATCAAAACTCATAAACTCATAATATAACTATCATCAAAACCTTAAGCGTGCGGACCCTACGGGTTCGAGAACAATGTAGACATGACCGAGACATGTCTCCGGTCAATAACCAATAGCGGAACCTGGATGCTCATATTGGCTCCTACATATTCTACGAAGATCTTTATCGGTCAGACCGCATAACAACATACGTTGTTCCCTTTGTCATCGGTATGTTACTTGCCCGAGATTCGATCGTCGGTATCTCAATACCTAGTTCAATCTCGTTACCGGCAAGTCTCTTTACTCGTTCCGTAATACATCATCTCGCAACTAACTCATTAGTTGCAATGCTTGCAAGGCTTATGTGATGTGTATTACCGAGAGGGCCCAGAGATACCTCTCCGACAATCGGAGTGACAAATCCTAATCTTGAAATACGCCAACCCAACATGTACCTTTGGAGACACCTGTAGAGCACCTTTATAATCACCCATTTACGTTGTGACGTTTGGTACAAAGTGTTCCTCCGGCAAACGGGAGTTGCATAATCTCATAGTCATAGGAACATGTATAAGTCATGAAGAAAGCAATAGCAACATACTAAACGATCGGGTGCTAAGCTAATGGAATGGGTCATGTCAATTAGATCATTCACCTAATGATGTGATCCCGTTAATAAAATAACAACTCTTTGTTCATGGTTAGGAAACATAACCATCTTTGATTAACGAGCTAGTCAAGTAGAGGCATACTAGTGACACTCTGTTTGTCTATGTATTCACACATGTATTATGTTTCCGGTTAATACAATTCTAGCATGAATAATAAACATTTATCATGATATAAGGAAATAAATAATAACTTTATTATTGCCTCTAGGGCATATTTCCTTCATAAACTTGTGCTTAAACTCCACCTTAACTTAAAGAAATTAAAAACTGCTACTTTTATTTGTTAAGGGTCTAATCCCCCCTCTAGACACCTCTTCTCGATCCTTTCAATTGGTATCAGAGCCAGGTTTCCATTGCTTTGGTTTAATCACCATTGGAGGAAGATGGATGAGTCTATGTTGGGGAGTCTTATACGTAGAGTGCCTATACTTGATGGAGAGTTCTTTCATGAATGGAAAAAATGATATGCTTGAGATTTTCAATGAATATCACTTGAACAAGTACATTACTAGCCCTTGTGCACCCCTTGTTGGTCCTTTGCATCCTACCCCTGATGAGTCTATTGACATGATCCGCAACCTTAGAATTGTCAATCTTATTACTAGAGGTTTGCCTAGAAATTTGTTTGGTTGCTTGCCTACTCTTGATTGTGCTTACACTATATGGAGATTTCTTGGGGAACGATTTCCAAACTATTCCTTGCAAAACTTAGATGAGATTCTTCATAAGTCTATTGCTTTGAGTAAGATGAATTCCAATGATCCTAAGTTTGGTGATTATTTATTTGAGCTTCGTGACCTTATGCATGCCAAAGGAGATGTTGGAATCATTAGTAATATCATCTCCGAAGCCATTAGAATTCATAAAGATGAACATTGTGATGATCACTTATCTAATGAATCACTCTCTCTAGGAATTGATCAATCATAAGACGATGTTGAACATGGATACTATGATGAGGATGATGATAGTGACTTTGATCTCGATGAGTCTATGCGACATTTTGGTCTTATGGCTAATCTTTGCGGTTACATGGCTAGAGGAAAGGAATGGGTTCTTGATAGTGGATGTACCGATCACATGACAAGATACAAGGATATGTTTTGTGAGCTTGCTGAAAATGATGGCCCTCGAAAGTACGTCACTTTTGGTGATAACTCAAAGGGTAAGGTGGTTGGCCTTGGTAAGGTGGCCATCTCACATGATAGCTCCATACAAAATTTTATGCTCATTGAATCTCTTGGCTATAATTTGCTTTCTGTATCTAGACTAGCTGACTTTGGTTTCAACATCCTATTTACTGAAGTAGATTGCCAAGTGTTTCGAAGAGATAATCATAATATGGTCTTTACCGGTATACGTAGAGGTGATCTATACATTGTTGATTTCACTAAAAAGGCTCAACCTAGAACTTGCTTAATTGCTAAATCTTCTAAAGGTTGGTTGTGGCATAGAAGACTAGGTCATGTGGGCATGCGAAATCTTGATAAGCTTATTAAAGGTGATCATATCCTTGGAGTGAAATATGTTATATTTGACAAGGATAGATTGTGCAGTGCTTGTCAAGCAGGAAAACAGGTTGGAGGAAGCCACCCCATGAAGAACATCATGACCACGAGAATACCGCTCGAGCTACTTCATATGGATCTCTTTGGTCCCAACGCCTATAAAAGTCTCAGTGGAAACTCATTTGGTCCAGTCATAGTCAATGATTTTTCAAGATTTACGTGGGTGTTGTTTCTTGATGATAAATCACAGGTCCAAAAGATCTTCAAGAACTTCGCTAGGAAGGCCCAAAATCAATTTGAAGTGAAGATCAAAAAGGTTTACAGCGACAATGGAACGGAGTTCAAGAACACAAATGTGGATACCTTTCTTGACGAAGAAGGGATTTCACACGAGTTCTCGGCTATGTACACTCCTCAACAAAATGGAGTTGTTGAGAGGAAGAACCAGACTCTTATTGAGATGGTGAGAACGATGCTTGATGAGTACAAGACGCCAAAACACTTTTGGGCAGAAGCGGTTGAGACAACTTGTCATGCAACAAATCGTCTATATCTTCACAAGCTACTCGGCAAGACGGCATATGAGCTTCTCACCGATAACAAACCCCAAGTTGGATACTTTCGAGTATTCGGCTCAAAGTGCTACATTCTTGATAAGCATCATCGTTCTAAATTTGCTCCTAAATCTCATGAGGGTTTCCTACTTGGTTATGGCTCAAACTCTCACACTTACCGTGTCTACAACAATTTCACCCAAAAGGTTGAAGAGACGGTAGATGTGAAGTTTCATGAATCTAACGGCTCGCAAGTAGAGCAATTGCCAATTGATGTAGGAGACAAAGATCCTTTGGAAGCAATCCAAGACTTTTCTATTGGCAAGATACGCCCAACGGAGGTGAAGGAGAGTGCCTCGTCCATCCAAGTGGAAGCTTCTACCTCACGACAAGGTGAACCAAGAGCTGACTCGGAGGCATCCACAAGTGGGACATGCCAAGATGGAGAAAACGAGGAAGTGCACCAAGATGAACCTCATCAACCTCCTTCTCCACCTCGACAAGAGAACAACAACACCAACAACGAAGAAGGCCAAGAGGAAGAACAAGATGATGAAGAATATATTCCACCCCGACCCAAACAAAAGCTCTCACAAGTTAGAGCAAGAGTTTCACGAGACCATCCCGTTGAACAAATCTTCAATGATATCCAAACCAGGAGAATCACTCGCTCTAAAACTCGTTTGGCTAATTTTTGTGAACATTATTCATTCATCTCTAGCATTGAACCTATGAAGGTTGAAGAAGCATTGGAAGATCCGGATTGGATAAATGCCATGCATGAAGAGCTACACAACTTTGAGAGGAACCAAGTGTGGACATTGGTTGAGAAGCCCGACAACAACCACATCATCGGTACCAAATGGATGTTTCGCAACAAGCAAGACGAAGATGGACAAGTCGTTCGCAACAAAGCACGTCTCGTTGCCCAAGGCTACACTCAAGTCGAAGGTATGGACTATGGTGAGACATATGCCCTCGTTGCTAGACTTGAGTCCATCCGCATTTTACTTGCCTATGCAAATCACCATGATATTACCTTGTAGCAAATGGACATTAAAAGTGCTTTTCTAAATGGTGAAATTGAGGAGGAAGTTTATGTTAAACAACCTCCCAGCTTTGTTAATCCTAAGAAACCCGACCATGTTTACAAACTTCACAAAGCTCTTTATGGTCTTAAACAAGCTCCTAGAGCGTGGTATAAATGTTTGACTAAGTTCCTTATTGAAAAAGGCTTTGAGACTGGAAAAATTGATTCCACTATTTTTACTAAAAGTGTTAATGGTGAATTATTTGTGTGCCAAATTTATGTTGATGATATCATATTTGGTTCGACTAACCCTCATTTTAGTGAAAAGTTTGGAAAGCTAATGTCGGAGAAGTTTGAGATGTCTATGATGAGTGAACTCAAGTTCTTTCTTGGCTTGCAAATCAAGCAAACTAAGGAGGGTAACTTTGTTTCCCAAACAAAGTATACCAAGGACCTACTCAAGAAGTTCAACATGCAAGAATGCAAAGGTATGAATACACTCATGCCTACTAGTGGACATCTTGACTTGACTAAGGATGACAAACCGGTTGACCAAAAGGTCTATCGCTCTATGATTGGTTCATTGTTATATCTATGTGCCTCTCGTCCCGATATTATGCTAAGTGTGTGCATGTGTGCATGATATCAAGCGGCCCCCAAAGAATGTCATCTTAAGGCTGTGAAAAGGATAGTGACATACTTAATTCATACACCAATTCTTGGCATTTGGTATCCTAAGAGGTCCTCTTTTGATCTTGTTGGCTACTCCGTTTCGGACTATGCCGGATACAAGGTTGATAGAAAGTCCACTTCGGGTACTTGTCAATTTCTTGGTAGATCTCTTGTGTCTTGGTCCTCCAAGAAACAAAACTCAGTATCTTTATCAACCGCCGAAGCGAAATACATTGCCGCCGGTTCATGTTGTGCTCAATTACTTTGGATGAGTCAATCTCTTAAAGATTATGGCATATATGTGAAGCATGTTCCATCGCTTCGTGACAATGAAAGTGCTATTAAGATTGCTCACAATCCCGTGCAACATTCTCGAACTAAGCATTTTGAAGTTCGTCATCATTTCATTCGAGATCATGTTGTTAAAGGATACATTGATGTTAATCATGTTCGTACCGATAAGCAATTGGCGGATATTTTCACCAAACTGCTTGATGAGAAAGTATTTTTCCATTTGAGAGGTGAATTGAACATCATTGATGCTTCAAACTTGGAGTAGAAACTCCATTTGTATACATGCAAGGCACGAGCCCTTGACTAATCCTTGATATTTCTCTTATGATGATGATCATATGTCTTGGGTCAACACTTGTACCCTTCCATGCTATCTAACCCTTGTAGGTACTTGGATGAGCTTGAATTTAAGAGATTGCAACTCACTCACATCTTGAGAAATTTCTACATCACCAATTATCTACAATATGGTGGTTGAAGACAAGGAAGCATGAGACCTTTCAACATATCCGATGGTAGCTGGAACTACGTCGGTATTTCCCTGGAGAGGAAGGGATGATGTAGCATAGCGACGGTAGGTATTTCCCTCAGTTATGAAACCAAGGTATCGAATCAGTAGGAGAACCAAGCAACACAACGTAAGCAGCACCTGCACACAAATAACAACACCTCGCAACCCGACGTGTTAAAGGGGTTGTCAATCCCTTCTGGGGTACGACGCCTCAAGATAGGCAAAAGGACGTGAGGTAAATTGTAGTAGATTGATAGATCGAACGCCAAATAAAATAAATAAAGATAAAACACAGCAAGGTATTTTTGTATTTTTTGGTTTAATAGATCTGAATAAAAATGCAAAGGGAAAGTAGATCGCAAGGCAAATATATGAGAAAGAAGACCCGGGGGTCGTAGGTTTCACTACTGGCTTCTCTCAAGAAAAATAGCAAACGGTGGGTAAACAAATTACTGTTGGGCAATTGATAGAACTTCAAATAGTTATGACGATATCCAGGCAATGATCATTACATAGGCATCACGTCCAAGATTAGTAGACCGACTCCTGCCTGCATCTACTACTATTACTCCACACACCGACCGCTATCCAGCATGCATCTAGTGTATTAAGTTCATGGGAAAACGGAGTAATGCAATAAGAACGATGAAATGATGCAGACAATATCCATTTATCTATATGGCGGTATATATAGATCTCGTCTTTTTATCCTTAGTAGCAATGATACATACGTGTCGGTTCCCTTTCTGTCACTAGGATCAAGCACCGTAAGATCGAACCCACTATCGGGCACCTCTTCCCATTGCAAAATAAAAAGATCGAGTTGGCCAAACAAAACCCAAATATTGGTGAAGAAAATGAGGCTATAAGAGATCATGCATATAAGAGACCAAAGAAACTCAAATAACTTTCATGGATATAAAAAGATATGACTGATCATAAACTCGAAGTTCATCAGATCCCAACAAACACACCGCAAAAGAGTTACATCATATGGATCTCCAAGAGACCATTGTATTGAGAATCAAGAGAGAGAGATGAAGCCATCTAGCTACTAACTACGGACCCGAAGGTCTACAAAGAACTACCCGCGCATCATCGGAGAGGCACCAATGGAGGTGGTGAACCCCATCCAAGATAGTGTCTAGATTGGATCGGGTGGTTCTGGATTCTGCAGTGGTTGGATGAATATTTCGTCGATTCCTTTAGGTTTTCTAGAATATTGTGGTATTTATAGAGCAAAGAGGCGGTCTAGGGGGCACCCGAGGTGGGCACAACCCACCAGGGCACGCCAGGGGGTTCTGCCCCCCTTGAGGCACCCCCAGGTGCAACCAGGGCCCATTGCCTTCCTTCTGGCCCATAAAAAAATCATCATGGAGTTTCATGGCATTTGGACTCCGTTTGATATTGATTTTCTGCAATGTAAAAAACATGGAAAAAATAGCAACTGACACTTGGCACTACTATGTCAATAGGTTAGTACCAAAATGATATAAAATAATTATAACACATCCAAGATTGATAATAAAACAACATGGAACAATCAAAAATTATAGATACGTTGGAGACGTATCAGCATCCCCAAGCTTAACTCCTACGCGTCCTCGAGTAGGTAAGTGATAAAAACATAATTTTTGATGTGGAGTGATGTTAATCAAGTCATATCATATTCTTTTCTTTATAGCATGGACAATTGGAAGCAATAGTCTAGTTTTGACATAATAATTTAGATACTCAAGCATATCAACAAGCAATCATGTCTTTCAAAATATCAATGCCAAAATAAGTTATCCCTAGCCCATCATGCTCAAACATTGATCCATTCATGAAACACACTCGAATATTAACTACACTCAATGCTTGAGCACGATCATATTCCATCCTAGTTGGTGCTTTTATGAGCGAAGATGGAGACTCAAATATCAAAAAATAAAAATTGCATAAAGTAAAAGAAAGGCCCTTCGCAGAGGGAAGTAGGGATTTGTAGAGGTGCCAGAGCTCAAAACAAAAAATTAAAGATAAAAACATTTTGGGAGGTGTATCCATCCCACCAACAAAAACGACTTAGAGTTCCCAACACTTTCCATGCTAGATATGCCATAGGCGGTTCCCAAACAGAAAATAAAGTTTATCCTTTTTCCACCATAACTTTCACTTTCCATGGCTACCCGTATCCACGGGTGCCCTCCATACCAACACTTTCCAAGGAATTTATTATTTGACAACATAAAGTAAATTCATTTGTTTTTGCATTTCAGGACTGGGCATCCCTAATACCTTTGCCTTACTCTCGTGCAATGACAAGTGAATAAACACTCATCTTGAGAATAACACATCCAGCATGGAAAATATTAGCCACCCGTTACCGTTCCTTGAGCGAAACGAACACACAAAAGAGAAGTTTATTTTGAAAATTAGAGATGGCACATGCAAATTTGCTTAGAACGAAAAAAGAATACCACATACAGGTAGATATAGTGGACTCATGTGGCAAAACTGGTTTAAAGGATTTTGGATGCACAAGTAGATGTCATACTTAGTGAAAAATGAAGGCTAGCAAAAAGATTGAGAAGTGACCAACCTAGAAACGAATAATCTCATAAGCAAGCATTAAGCATAATTAACACCGAAAAATGCACCACAAGTAGGATATAATTTTCATTGCGTGATTATTGACTTTCGTGCATGCATAGGGAATAACAAACCTTAACACCAATATTCCTACTAGAGCACAGTTACTCATCAAGATAACTCACATATCGCATCATCATATCTCAAAACTATTACTAAGAATCAAGTTTATTTTGTCCAATGATCTTCATGTCATTTTATTTTTCTTTATCCTTCTTGGATATCTATCACTTTGGCACTAATTTTCATGTGTTTCTTTTCATAAGCTCAAAAAATATAAGCGAAGATCATTAGCATAACAAATTTTTCTTTCTCTCAAAATAATTTAAGTGAAGCAAGAGAGAATTTCTTCAAAATTTTACTAACTCTCAAACAAATCTAAGTGAATCAAGAGAGCGTTTCTTCAAAAATAACAAAGCACACCGTGCTCAAAAAGATATAAGTGAAGCACTAGAGCAAGTCCTAGCTCAAAAGATTTAAGTGAAGCATAGAGAGCAATTCTAACAAGTCATGATATAATTTTAGCTCTCTCAAATAGCTGTGTCCAAAAAGTATTGATGACTTAAAACACAAAATAAAACAAGCAAAGACACATATCATACAAGACGCTCCAAGCAAAACACATATCATGTGACGAATAAAAATATAGTCTCGAGTAAAATACCGATAGTTGTTGGAAGAAAGCGGGGATGCCACTCGGGGGCATCCCCAAGCTTAGTTGGTTTCTCATTCTTGGATAATAGCTTGGGATGCCGGGGCATCCCCAAGCTTAGGCTCTTACATCCTTCCTTCATCAATCGTAAGATAACCCAAAACTTGAAAACTTCAATCACACAAAACTCAACAAAAACCTTCGTGAGATCCGTTAGTATAAGAATAATAAACCACTACTATAAGTGTTGTACCAAACCAATTCATATTTTGTTTTTTTATTATGTCTACTGTATTCCAACTTTTATATGGCAAAAACTCATCAAAGAAAAACATAGAGCCATCAAAATAAGCACACAACACAAAGAAAACAGAATCTGTCAAAACAGAACAATCTGTAGCAATCTGACTATTTCAAATACTTCTGTAACTCCAAAAAATCTTAAAAATTAGGATGACCTGATAAATTTGTATATTGATCTACTGCAATTGGAATGGGTATTTTACCGCTCTCTGGTAAGAAATGATAATTGTTTTCATGAGCACAAACTTTCTATTTTTTTAGCAAGATCAAACAACTATTGCCCAAGAAGACCCTAAAGGATTTACTTGGCACAAACACTAATTAAAACATAAAAAACACAATCATAAAAGTAGCACAATTTTGCTTACACTCAAGAATAGAAAGCAAAAATAAATTTTATTCATTGGGTTGCCTCCCAACAAGCGCTATAGTTTTACGCCCTTAGCTAGGCATAAAGCAAGGATCTAAGTTTTGTCATCTTTGGTTCGAGATCCATATGCCCTCATGATTGATTCATATGATGGCGTAATTCTTGTTCTAGGAAAGTGTTCCATGCCCTTCCTCAAAGGAAATTTGAACTTAATATTGCCTTCTTTCATATCAATTACGGCACCGATAGTGCGTAAAAATGCTCTACCAAGAATAATTGGACAATACGGATTGCAATCAATATCAAGAACAATAAAATCTATGGGCAAATAATTCCTATTTTCAAGAATAAGAACATTATTAATTCTTCCCATAGGCTTTTTAATAGTAGAATCCGCCAAGTGCAAATTCAAGGAACATTCTTCAAGATTGGTAAGACCAAGCACATCATATACAGATTTCGAAATTGTAGAAACACTAGCACCCAAGTCACACAAAGAAAAACACTCATAATTTTTAATCTTGACTTTGATAGTAGGTTGCCATTCATCATGCAATTTTATAGGAATTGATACTTCTAGTTCCAACTTTTCTTCCAAAGCTTTCATCATAGCATCAACAATATGTTTAGTAAAAGCATTATCTTGTTCATAAGCATGGGGTGAATTTATCATGGATTGCAACAAAGAAATACAATCAATCAAAGAGCAACTATCATAATTAAAGTCTTTGTAACCCAAAATAGTGGGCACATCACTAGCTATAGTTTCGATCTCTCCAAACCCAATTTCATCAATTTTCTCAACAAGATTTTCACCCTCCCAAATATTGGGACGCCTTCTACCTAAAGTTGACTCTTATCCAGTCCCTTTTTCATCATTCTTAACTTTACTAAACAAGGAATCAATAGAAGAAACACCAATCATTTTAAGATCTTCATCACTTTTGCAAGAATAATCACTAGAAAAAGCTTTTTCTAAAAAATCTCTTTTAGCTCTAAGCATAGCAGTTCTTTTCTTACTTTCATCCATAGAAACATAAAGAGCTTTAATTGATTCATCTACTTTAGGCACACAAAATGTCATCTTGAGATTTTCCACATCATGAGCAATTCTATCAACACTTCTAGACCAATCATCAATCTTATTCAACTTTTCTTCTATGGAAGTGTTGAAAACTTTTTGTGTATTGATAAATTCTTTAATATTATTCTCTAGATCAGAGGTGTTACTATTATTATAAGATTCATGTCCATAGGAATTACCATAATTGTTAGAGGAATTACTATGAAAAGGCCTAGGATTAAAATTTCCTCTATAAGCATTATTGTTGAAATTATTGCGAGAAATAAATTCACATCAATGGCATCACTATTTTTATCAATCAAAGTAGACAAGGGCATATCATTAAAATCAATAGGAGCACTTTTACTAGCAACCAATTTCATAAGAGCATCAACTTTATCACTCAAAGAAGAAATTTCTTCAGCCGAATTAACTTTTTTACTAGTAGGAGCTCTTTCGGTATGCCATTGTGAATAATTTGTCATGATATTATCAAGCAATTTGGTGGCTTCAACCAAAGTAATTTCCATAAAAGTACCACCCGCGGCGGAATCTAAAAGATTATGAGAAACAAAATTCAACCCCGCATAAAAAATTGTATGATCATCCAAAGATTTAACCCATGACTTGGGAAATTCCTTAGCATCATTTCATCCTTTCCCAAGATTGCGCAACATGCTCTTGTTCAAGTTGCTTGAAATTCATGATCTGGGTTCTAAGGGAAATAATGTTTGCGGGAGGAAAATACTTAGTGATAAAAGCATCTTTGCACTTATTCCAAGAATCGATACTATTGCGAGGCAAAGAAGAGAACCAATTTTTTTCAGAATCACGCAAAGAGAACAGAAATAATTTCATCTTGACCACATCATTGTCCACATCTTTTTTATTTTGCATATCGCATAATTCCACGAAGGTATTAAGATGGGACGCGACATCCTCATTAGGAGTACCGGAAAATTGGTCTTTCATAACAAGATTCAGCAAAGCAGTATTAATATCACAAGTCTCTGCACTAGTGGCGGGAGGAGCAAGCGGAGTGCCAATAAAGTCATTGTTGTTGGTATTTGAGAAATCACATAACTTGGTGTTCTCTTGAGTCATGATGACCACACAACAAGATTGCACTCAAAAATAGATCCGGCAAGAAAACGGCGAACGGAAAAAGAGAGGCGAATAAAATGGCAATTTTTTGTGAAGTGGGGGAGAGGAAAACGAGAGGCAAATGGGAAATAATGTAAATTGGAAGGAGATGAGATTTGTGATTAGGAACCTGGTTATGTTGGAGATCCTCCCCGGCAACGGAGCTAGAAATTGGCACGTTGACAGAAGACTATCTTGACTTGATCCTCCCCGGCAACGGCGCCAGAAATTCTCCTTGACGGTAGCTGGAACTACGTCGGTATTTCCCTGGAGAGGGAGGGATGATGTAGCACAACGATGGTAGGTATTTCCCTCAGTTATGAAACCAAGGTATCAAACTAGTAGGAGAACCAAGCAACACAACGTAAGCAGCACCTGCACACAAATAACAACACCTCGCAATCCGATGTGTTAAAGGGGTTGTCAATCCCTTCCGGGGTACGGCGCCTCAAGATAGGCAAAAGGATGTGAGGTAAATTGTAGTAGATTGATAGATCGTGTGCCAAATAAAATAAATAAAGATAAAACGCAGCAAGGTATTTTTGTATCTTTTTGGTTTAATAGATCTGAATAAAAATGCAAAGGGAAAGTAGATCGCAAGGCAAATATATGAGAAAGAAGACCCGGGGGTCGTAGGTTTCACTACTGGCTTCTCTCGAGAAAAATAGCAAATGGTGGGTAAAAAAATTACTGTTGGGAAATTGATAGAACTTCAAATAATTATGATGATATCCAGACAATGATCATTACATAGGCATCACGTCCAAGATTAGTAGACCGACTCCTGCCTGCATCTACTACTATTACTCCACACATCGACCGCTATCCAGCATGTATCTAGTGTATTAAGTTCATGGAAAAACGGAGTAATGCAATAAGAACGATGACATGATGTAGACAAGATCCGTTTATCTATATGGTGGTAGATATAGATCTCGTCTTTTTATCCTTAGTAGCAACGATACATACGTGTCGGTTCCCTTTATATCACTGGGATCAAGCACCGTAAGATCGAACCCACTATAGGGCACCTCTTCCCTTTGCAAGATAAAAAGATCGAGTTGGCCAAACAAAACCCAAATATCGGAGAAGAAAATGAGGCTATAAGAGATCATGCATATAAGAGATCAAAGAAACTCAAATAACTTTCATGGATATAAAAAGATATGACTGATCATAAACTCGAAGTTCATCAGATCCCAACAAACACACCGCAAAAGAGTTACATCATATGGATCTCCAAGAGACCATTGTATTGAGAATCAAGAGAGAGAGATGAAGCCATCTAGCTACTAACTATGGACCCAAAGGTATACAAAGAACTACTCACGCATCATCGAAGAGGCACCAATGGAGGTTGTGAACCCCATCCGAGATGGTGTCTAGATTAGATATGGTGGTTCTGGACTCTGCAGCGGTTGGATGAATATTTCGTTGATGCCTTTAGGGTTTCTGGAATATTGTGGTATTTATAGAGCAAAGAGGTGGTCCTGAGGGCACCCGAGGTGGGCACAACCCACCTGGGTGTGCCTTGGTGGGTTGTGCCCCCCTCGGGGCACCCCCTAGGTGTAACCAGAGCCCATTGCCTTCCTTCTAGCCCATAAAAAATCATCATGGAGTTTCGTGGCATTTGGACTCCGTTTGATATTGATTTTCTACGATGTAAAAAACATGGAAAAACAGCAACTGGCACTTGGCACTATGTCAATAGGTTAGTACCAAAAAATGATATAAAATGACTATAAAATGATTATAACACATCCAAGATTGATAATAAAACAACATGGAGCAATCAAAAATTATAGATACGTTGGAGACATATCAATATCCTTTGACAAATTCTATATATAAAATTTCATTCGGTATCAAATTTCATGATTTTCACTTTATATACACAAGTGCTCTTCCTTGCAAGACTAAACCATGTAGGTAGACGAACTCAAACTACAAGTGGTGCTCCCAACTCATTGATGAGCTACATCAACCCTAAGCATCCCACACAAGTTCAACTACATGATCAAGATCAACACCACCACCCAAGGTGATGCAGAGCATCCCAAGGTCATCCCCATGGACCTACCTACGTCTCCTACGACACCTCTTGGACCAATGACAAGAGCCCGATCAAAGGACATTGAAGATAAGGTGAACTCGCTCCTCTCCGAACATCCACTTCCTACATATGAGACATGGCTACTACCTCATGCGGAGACACTATGCGTGATCAGGCACTTGGAGGAAGGCCGCGGAGCAGCTACATCCAACGGACAAGACGGCGAGGACACCAAGTGCCAAGGACAAGAAGAAGAGCTTCCACTGAAGCTATAGCCACCGGACGACCGGTCGGGACCGCACGTCCGGCACCTGAAGCCCTAGACGACCTACAGCGAGCGGACATCCGTCCAGGACCAGACGACCGATGTCATCATGATACGTCTCCAACGTATCTACTTTTCCAAACACTTTTGACCTTGTTTTGGACTCTAACTTGCATGATTTGAATGGAACTAACCTGGACTGATGCTGTTTTCAGCAGAATTGCCATATTGTTATTTTTGTGCAGAAATAAAAGTTCTCAGAATGACTTGGAAATTTACGGAGACATGTTTTGGAATTTATAAAAAACATTGGCGAAAGAATCAACACTAGGGGCCCACACCCTGTCCACGAGGGTGCAGGGCGCCCCCCCCTGGGGCGCGCCCCCTACCTCGTGGGCCCCTTGAGGCTCCATCGACGTCAACTCCAACTCTATATATTCATGTTCGGGGAGAAAAAAATCAGAGAGAAGGATTCATCACGTTTTACGATACAGAGCCGCCGCCAAGCCCTAATCTCTCTCGGGAGGGCTGATCCAGAGTCCGTTCGGGGCTCCGGAGAGGGGAATCCATCGCCATCGTTGATACGTCTCCAACGTATCTATAATTTTTGATTGTTCCATGCTATTATATTATCTGTTTTGGATGTTAATGAGCTTTATTTTACACTTTTATATTATTTTTGGGACTAACCTATTAACCGGAGGCCCAGCCCAAATTGCTGCTTTTTTGCCTATTTCAGTGTTTCGCAGAAAAGGAATATCAAACGGAGTCCAAACGGAATGAAACCTTCGGGGGCGTTATTTTTGGAACAAACGTGATCCAGGGGACTTGGAGTGGATGTCAAGAAACAATCAAGGAGGCCACGAGGTAGGGGGCATGCCTACCCCCCTGGGCGCGCCCTCCACCCTCGTGGGCCCCTCGTTGCTCCACCGACCTACTTCTTCCTCTTATATATATGCATATACCCCCAAAACATCCAGGAGCACCACGAAACCCTATTTCCACCGCCGCAACCTTATGTACCCAAGAAATCCCATCTTGGGGCCTTTTCGGAGCTCCGCCGGAGGGGGCATTGCATGGAGCGCCTCTACATCAACTCCATGGCCCGTTCGATGATGTGTGAGTAGTTTACTTAAGACCTTAGGGTCCATAGCTAGTAGCTAGATGGCTTCTTTTCTCTCTTTGGATCTCAATACAAAGTTCTCCTCGATTCTCTTGGAGATCCATTCGATGCAATCTTCTTTTGCGGTGTGTTTGTAGATATCCGATGAATTGTGTGTTTATGATCAAGTTTATCTATGAATAATATTTGAATCTTCTCTGAATTCTTTTATGTATGATTGGTTTATCTTTGCAAGTCTCTTAGAATTATCAGTTTGGTTTGGCCTACTAGATTGATCTTTCTTGCAATGGGAGAAGTGCTTAGCTTTGGGTTCAATCTTGCGGTGCTCGATCCCAGTGACAGAAAGGGAAACGACACATATTGTATTGTTGCCATCGAGGATAAAAAGATGGGGTTTATATCATATTGCATGAGTTTATCCCTCTACATCATGTCATCTTGCTTAAGGCGTTACTCTATTCTTATGAACTTAATACTCTAGATGCATGCTGGATAGCGGTCGATGTGTGAAGTAATAGTAGTAGATGCAGGCAGGAGTCGGTCTACTTGTCACAGACGTGATTCCTATATACATGATCATACCTAGATATTCTCATAATTATTCGCTTTTCTATCAATTGCTCGACAGTAATTAGTTCACCCACCGTAATACTTATGCTATCTTGAGAGAAGCCACTAGTGAAACCTATGGCCCCGGGTCTATTATCCATCATACAAGTTTCAAATCTATTTTATTTTGCAATCTTTACTTTCAATCTATATCATAAAAATACCAAAAATATTTATCTTATTATTATTATTATTATTATTATTATTATTATTATTATTATTATTATTATTATTATTATTATTATTATCTCTATCAGATCTGATTCTTGCAAGTGGCCGTGAAGGGATTGACAACCCCTTTATCGCGTTGGTTGCGAGGTTCTTATTTTTTTTTGTCTAGGTACGAGGTGACTCGCGCATGGTCTCCTACTGGATTGATACCTTGGTTCTCAAAAACTGAGGGAAATACTTACGCTGCTTTACTGCATCACCCTTTCCTCTTCAAGGGAAAACCAACGCAGTGCTCAACAGGTAGCAATCGTCATCATCAACCTTCCTCCATCACCAATTTCATGATGCTCACTGCCATGCATGAGTAATTCCATCGTAGGCTTGCTGGACGGTGATGGGTTGGATGAGATTTACCATGTAATCGAGTTAGTTTTGTTAGGGTTTGATCCCTAGTATCCATTATGTTCCGAGATAGATGTTGCTATGACATTGCTATGCTTAATGCTAGTCACTAGGGCCCGAGTGCCATGATTTCAGATATGAACCTATTACGTTTTCATGAATATATGTGAGTTCTTGATCCTATTTTGCAAGTCAATAGTCACCTACTATGTGTTATGATCTGGTAACCCCGAAGTGACAATAATCGGGACCACTCTCGGTGATGACCATAGTTTGAGGAGTTCATGTATTCACTAAGTGTTAATGCTTTGTTCCGGTACTCTATTAAAAGGAGGACTTAATATCCCTTAGTTTCCAATAGGACTCCGCTGCCACGGGAGTGTAGGAAAAAAGATGTCATGCAAGTTCTTTTCCATAAGCACGTATGACTATATTCGGAATACATGCCTACATTACATTGATGAACTGGAGCTAGTTCTGTGTCACCCTATGTTATAACTATTGCATGAGGAATCGCATCCGACATAATTATCCATCATTGATCCATTGCCTACGAGATTTTCACATATTGATCTTTGCTTAGTTACTTTTCCATTGCCACTGTTACAATCAGTACAAAAACTACTACTGTTACTTTTGCCACCGTTACCGCTACTTCCATATTACTTTCCTACTAAATACTTTGTTGTAGATATTAAGTATTCCAGATTCGGTTGAATTGACAACTCAACTGTTAATACTTGAGAATATTCTTTGGCTCCCCTTGTGTCGAATCAATAAATTTGGGTTGAATACTCTACCCTCAAAAATTGTTGCGATCCCCTATACTTGTGGGTTATCAAGACTATTTTCTGGCGCCATTGCCGGGGAGCATAGCTCTATTCTTTGAGTCACTTGGGATTTGTATCTGTTGATCACTACGAGGAACTTGAAAGATGAAAGAACCAAGATTTTTCCCTCAACTGCGAGGGGAGGTAAGGAACTGCCATCTAGCTCTGCACTTGATTCACCTTCTGTTTTGAGTAAACTTGCGACACCTATACCTGCTATTGATTCTGATATGTCACATGTTATTGATGATGCCACTTCTGCTATGCATGATGCTTATGATGAAACTACTTCTATGCTTGATAATAGTGTGCCATTAGGTGAATTTCTTGATGAACAACTTGCTAGGGTTAGAGAGAATGAAATTATTGAAACTGATAATATTGATGAAAGTGATAATGAAGATTCTCTGTCAGGACCCCGACTCGATGTCACATCGATCTAGCTTGTAACACCTCATATCACTTTACGGCCTCACACACGGTATCCCCACGAGTGTCGCCTTACCTTTGCCCGGGACCGTTTGCGCCTTTTGGCTCACGTATATGATAGTGTCGCTAGCATCCATATGATAAAGAGCCCGGGCTGACATGACTAGTCGTAAACCCAAAGTGGCACAGTGCTTACAGGGACAGGCATCCATGACCCAGCAACGAACGTGTCGGTCATCAGCAAGTGGGTCCGGGCTGTAGCACTAGGCTAGCAGGACTCCGGTAAACCGGGCTGTAGCGGGCTAACAGGACTCCGGTACTCAATGCGTGACATTTCCCCGAAGGGACAGACACAGGAACGAAGAAGGACACATGCCGGCCAGCCTAAGTGTTCCAGAGCAGTAGCAAGCTACCATGGCTCAGTGGTAACACTAGGAGACATTTCCCGGTAAGAGAGGATACTAAGGATAAACAACTAGATAGTCAGATCCCACACATACCAAGCATTTCAATCATACACACAATATGCTTGATATGTGCAAACACAACAAGGCATCACAACATGACTCTATGACACAAGTACTTTATTTAAGGCTCAGAGAGCCATACATAACATACACAAGGTACGGGTCACACGACCCAGCATTCAAGTCATACAGTCATACAAACCAGCAGCGGAAGTAACTTGTCTGAGTACAGACAACTAGGAAAATAAAAGAGGCTTGGAAAGCCTAGCTATACTACGTGGTCCTTCACAAGCTCAGGATCACCACCTGGGCCTTAGCCTACTCATTGATGTCAACGTCTACGTAGAACCCATCAGAAGGGGTTGCAGCGTCTTCTGTAAAAATGTAAATTATAGCAACATGAGTACAAAGGTACTCAGCAAGACTTACATCAGATCCTACATACATGCATATTATCAAGAAGGGTTGGTGGAGTTATTGCAGCAAGCCAGCTTTGACTCTTGGCTAGGCTAACCTACGAGACTCCAACTTGAAATGGTTTTGCGTACACGAGCCCACTACTCACCACTTCAATACACTACCGAGGATCCACCTCCGTCTTCCTACGGAAGAGCCATCCTCGGCACTCACACTTATCTTGAGGCTTTTAGTAGTTTCCGTTTACTTGTCTATGAACTGTATAGGCAACCAAGTAGTCCATTACCGCGGACGCGGCTATTCGAATAGATCATGATAACCCTGCAGGGGTGTACTTCTTCATACATGTTTCCACCACTTAGCGTCTGCACACGACATGTGCTCGGCAGACTTCAAGCGAAAGCCGACGTGGGTGTAGACCACGACCTACCTAAACACCTAAGCCTCTAGTCCAGGTTTATCGCCTATCCAGGTTCCATCCGCAGGGAGTCCGACCGAGGTTTCCCATACGGCCCCGAACGATGTGAACAGGGTTCCTGAGATACCTAACGGGTATTCGGTACACCCGGCCACGTACCTACCGCATTACAGCCCACCCCTACGGTCAGCGCTGTCCACGGCCTCCAGTAGGCTACAAACACCAGAAACTACTTGCAACTCCTGGACAGAGAGCTAGGGTGAATAAGAAGTCGAGCGGGGTCATATTTCAGGGCCCAATGCATGGTAGTAGCTGTATCTTAAATCACACATACAGATCTCAGTGCTTAAGGTCGGCTTCAATGAAACAACCCACCATGTACTCCTACATGGCCTCTCATCGATACCTTTACCAAATCGTGTTCACCACACCACTCTCATTACCGACATAATCATTTCACTCTAGCCATCACCCAGATGAACCAGACCTGACACGACTCTAAGCATAGCAGGCATAGCAAGGTAGGAACAACACATACATATGGCTCAACCAACTCCTACACATGCTAGTGGGTTTCATCTAGTTACTGTGGCAATGACAGGTCATGCAGAGGAAATGGGTTCAACTACCGTAGCACACAGCAGTTTGAAATGCGTTGTCTTAATGCAGTAAAAGAGAGCAGGAGCGAGAACATGGGATTGTATCGATATGATCAAATGGTGGGTTGATTGCCTGATGGTTCGGTGCACTGATACGGTTCTTCGTTAGGGTAATCACGGTACTCCTCG
This sequence comes from Triticum dicoccoides, assembly GCF_002162155.2. Taxonomy (NCBI): domain Eukaryota; kingdom Viridiplantae; phylum Streptophyta; class Magnoliopsida; order Poales; family Poaceae; genus Triticum; species Triticum dicoccoides. The sequence continues at coordinate 398,773,039 of NC_041388.1, read as the reverse complement.
GGGGCAGAACCTGCCGCAAAGAACACCGATACACAACCATCACCAAACAATGTGCAACAATATGATGCATGCATGAAACATAGCAATATGAGTGTGTTGGGCTAATGCAACTAAGACCAGAAGGGTTTGAACCAATTTGAATCAAAGATTCAAATTTCAAACTCAAACATGGCCTTTTAAAGTGCTTTTCCTTGTTCTGCATTAAACATCAGGTTAACTTGTTTAATCATGCATGAAAATAGTACAGATGGATAGATTGGATTTTTCTGATCATTTTTCATATATAATTTGTCTGATTTGGAGTTACAGAATAAAAGTTATGAATTTTTGAAGTTTAAACTATATTCTGGAATTTCCTATATTAGATTAATTCCAGAAAATCAATTATTGCGTCAGCCTGACGTCAGTGTGACGTCAGCAGGTCAACGGAACACGTCCGGGTCAAACCTGACAGTGGGTCCCGCGTGTCAGGGTGATTAAATTAATTAAAGTTTAATTAAAACTAAACCTGTTTAATTAACAGGGCTGGGCCCCACCTGTCATTGACTCAGGGGAGTCAACCAGGGCCCACCCGTGGTCAAACCCGGGTCGGCTGCACCGGCGTTTAGCCGCCGGCGAGCCCGACGCGGCGGCGGAAGTGGTTTTGGCCGTTTCGGCCACCAAATGGGTCGCGGAGACCACCGGAGTGGAGCTGAGGACGAGCCACAGCTTTTGGTGGAGTCCGTTGGGGTCGGGGTGGCCGGAGTTGGCACCGGCGACGACTTTGGCGGCCACCGGGGTTCAGCCGAAGACGAACTTGACGCTAGAGGGGTCGGTGAGGCTCGAGGAGTGGCTAGCTAGGTGCTAAGTGACACGGTGAGCATGATGGACACCGTGGAGTGGTCGGAGGGTGACCAGGAGCACGTCGGCGACGAGCTCCATGGCGGTGGGTGCGGTTGAGCT
>NC_041388.1:398765781-398770699 GCF_002162155.2 Triticum dicoccoides | reverse complement strand
AAATATTTTATATAATTTTAAATGCCCAAATTCAAATATTTATGATTTAATTCAAAAACCCTAAGATGGCCTAGGAAAATGTGCATCACTTTTGGCAGAGGTTCTGAACCAAGACAAAAATGATGGGCATTTTAGAAGGGCATTTCAGGTTCATTGAAAAAGTTTTTAGTAAACCCTAGTTGGTTTCAGAGGGGACTGGGGGTTCTGTCATCCCCATTTCAGGTTTCTGGTGAAAGAATAAACATGATGCAACACTCTAATGCATGACTAGCTAGGGTGTGACAACTCACCCCCACTCAAAAGAATCTCGTCCCGAGATTTGGGTTCCTCCGGGAAGAAGGCGGGATACTCGAGTCGAAGACGATCCTCCCTTTCCCAAGTTGCTTCATCCTCAGAATGGTGCGACCATTGAACTTTGAGAAACTTGATATTATGACGTCGAGTCGTACGCTCGACCTGATCGAGGATACAAATGGGGTACTCTCGATATGTAAGATTATCTTGGAGATCAAGCGTTTCGTAGTCCACTCCACGGATAGGATCCGAGAAGCAACGCCTGAGTTGAGAAACGTGGAAGACATCGTGGACTCTGGAGAGGTGCGGAGGTAGTTCCAACTGGTAGGCAACTTCTCCTCGTTTAGCGAGAATGCGAAAAGGTCCAATGTAACGAGGAGCCAATTTGCCTTTGATACCGAAACGATGGGTTCCCTTCAGAGGGGTAACCCGAAGGTAAGCCTTCTCGTCAACCTCGAAAATCATAGCCTTATGTTTTCGGTCATATTGACTCCTTTGACGAGATTGGGCTGTTTTCAACTTTTCACGAACGATGCGAACTTGCTCTTCTGCTTCCTGAATCATATCCGGGCCAAAGAATTGTCTTTCCCCGGTCTCTGACCAGTTAAGGGGTGTTCGACACCGTCGTCCATAGAGAACTTCAAAAGGGGCTTTACCCAAGCTAGATTGATAGCTGTTGTTGTAAGTGAATTCGGCAAATGGAAGGCACTTCTCCCAATCCATTCCGAATGAGATAACAGAGGCTCGAAGCATGTCTTCTAGGATCTGGTTGACGCGTTCCACTTGACCACTCGATTGAGGGTGAAAAGCGGTGCTAAAGGAAAGGCGGGTTCCCATAGCATTTTGGAAACTTTCCCAAAATCGAGAGGTGAAAAGACTTCCTCGATCTGAGTTAATTTCCAAAGGAACACCATGGAGAGACACTATCCGGGAGATGTATAAGTCTGCCAATTGACTAGCGGTTATACTCTCGCGAACAGGTAAAAAATGGGCCACTTCGGAAAGACGATCAACAACGACGAAGATAGCATTATTCCCTCTTTTGGTCCTGGGAAAACCGGTAATGAAGTCCATACCAATTTTATCCCATTTCCATTCAGGAATGGCTAAGGGTTGAAGGGTGCCAGCAGGCCGTTGATGCTCTGCTTTTACACGACGGCAGATGTCGCAGCTAGCAATATACTGAGCAATTTCTCTCTTCATCCTAGTCCACCAGAACCTCTGGCGTAGGTCCTGATACATCTTAGTACTACCGGGATGAATGGTGAGAGGAGATTCATGAGCCTCCTTAAGGATCAACTGCCGTAGATGCTGGTTCTTGGGAACCACTAAACGGTTCCCAAAGTACACAACACCATGATCATTTGTGGAGAAACAACTAGCACCTCCGCTAGCAATGTTCTCCTTGATTTTAGATATTCCCTTATCTCGCTTTTGGGCAGCGATGATTTGATCCGTAAGAGTAGGTTTCGCTACCAAGGTGGAAAGAAATCCTTGAGGAACAATGTGAAGGTTAAGCTTCCGAAATTCCTCATGGAGAAGCGGTTGACCTTGTTGTAACATCAGGTTGTTACAATAAGATTTACGACTTAGCGCATCAGCCATGACGTTGGCTTTCCCTGGGGTGTAAGTTATTCCTAAGTCGAAATCTGTGATCAACTCAACCCAACGTCTTTGCCTGAGATTCAAATCCGGTTGGGTGAAAATGTACTTCAGACTTTGGTGATCAGTGAATATTTCGCAACGGTTACCGAGGAGGTAATGTCGCCAGGTCTTAAGTGCATAGACTACGGCTGCAAGCTCTAGATCATGAGTAGGATAATTCTCCTCATATGGGTGCAATTGCCGTGAAGCGTAAGCAATTATGTGTCGATCTTGCATGAGAATGCAACCTAGTCCTTGTCGCGAGGCGTCACAGTAGATAACAAAGTCCTTGGAGAAGTCTGGCGGTACCAGTACGGGAGCAGAAGTCAGGCGTCTTTTCAGTTCCTGAAAGTTGTGCTCACATTGTGGAGTCCATTCGAACTTTTTATCTTTCTTGAGGAGTTCGGTTAGAGGTTTAGCAACTTTGGAGAAGTTTTCGACAAAGCGACGGCAATAACTCGCTAAGCCTAGAAAACTCCGAACTTGCTTGACCGATTCAGGTGGAGTCCAATTAAGGACGGCTTGAACTCGCTCAGGGTTAACAGCAATACCTTTACCAGATATTACATGACCCAGATAGGTCACTTCTGACAACCAAAATTCACATTTGGAAAACTTGGCATAAAGGCGATGCTCTCGAAGTTTCTTCAACACTAGCCTTAGATGTTCGCCATGTTCTTCCTCGTTCTTGGAGTAGATGAGTATATCATCGAGGTAAACCACGACGAATTTATCCAAATACTCCATGAAGATTGAGTTCATTAACCGAGAAAAGGTGGCTGGAGCGTTGGTTAAACCGAAGGACATGACGGTGTACTCGTATTGGCCATAACGAGTAACAAAGGCCGTTTTAGGGATGTCCCCGTTTCTGATTTTGATTTGATGGTAGCCCAACCTCAAATCCATTTTGGAGAAGATTGAGGATCCAGCGAGCTGATCATACAGGTCGTTGATCCTAGGGAGCGGATATTTGTTCTTGATTGTGACCAAATTGACAGGTCGGTAATCTACAACCATCCAGTCCGTACCATCCTTCTTCTTGACGAAGAGGACGGGGCAAGCCCACGGAGATGAACTAGGTCGGATGAAACCCTTTTTCAAGGACTCATCGAGTTGTTTCTTAAGCTCGGCTAGTTCTAGTGGTGCCATCTTATAGGGTCTTCTAGCAATCGGAACGGTTCCTGGAATGAGGTCTATTACGAACTCAACATCCCTGTCAGGTGGAACACCTGGCAATTCCTCTGGGAAGACATCCGGGAAGTCACGGACTACCGGAACATCCTCAAGGTCTGGCAAAGGGCTGGCGTTAAGAGAATATAATTGTCGCTTGGCTAATCGGGTCAAGACATTGACTATCTTCCTCGAAGGATGAGTGAGTTGAACAGTCCTAGAGAAGCAATCAATTTTGGCATGATGAGCTGACATCCAGTCCATACCCAAAATGATATTAATATCTGAAAATTTGAGAGCTATCAAAGATGCAAGGAAAACAAGTCTGTCGACTTGGATTTCATTTCCATAACTTACCCTGGAGGTCTGCCATCTAGAACCCGGAGTAGAAATTTCCATAGTGGATGGCATGTTACAGAATGCGGTGTTATGCAAACGAGCATAGTTCTCGGATATAAATGAATGAGAGGCTCCTGTATCGAAAAGAACAGATGTCGGGTGGCAATTAACAAGGAGCGTACCGAGAACGACGTTGGGATCCTCTTGAGCTTCTTCGGCGGAGATACAGTTGACATGGCCACGTGTAGCGGTGGCCGGCTTGGCGTGGAACACTTTCCCTGTCGGCTTGCCACGGCCAACAGCTTTAGCAGAATGGTTGGGGTTGGTCTGGGGACACTCACGCATATAGTGGCCAGATTCCCCACACTTGAAACAAGTCACGGAACTGGTACGTGGAGGAGCATTGTTGGTTGGACCCCCATAGGACTTGGCTGGTGCAGACTGTTGAACAGGGCGAGGCGCCTGGAAAGATGGCCTCGGTGTGAACCTAGGTGGCAGGGCGGTGTTGGGCACCCACACGCGGCGCTTCTGAGGACCAGCACCGGATGAGGAACCCATGTCACGGCCATGCTTGCGTGTTGCATCATAATCAGTCTGACCAGTCTCAGCACTGATGGCCTTGTTAACAAGTTTCTGAAAAGATGTGCACTCATGCAGACGGAGGTCACGGCGAAGCTCAGGACTAAGTCCCTTACGGAACCTTGCTTGCTTCTTGGCATCAGTAGAAACTTCCTCAGTTTCATATCGTGCGAGGTTACCGAACTCCCTGCTGTAAGCATCCACAGATAGTCGGCCCTGAGTGAAACTGCAAAATTCCTCACGTTTACGGTCCATGAGACCCTCCGGAATGTGATGTTCACGGAAAGCCTCGTTGAATTCATCCCAAGTAGTGACATGGCCCGCTGGGCGCATAGCTCCATAATTCTCCCACCATAGACTGGCGGGGCCTTCAAGATGATATGCAGCAAAGGTGACCTTGTCAGCCTCAGCTACTAGTGCGGAACGCAGCTTGTGAGAGATACTGCGAAGCCAGTCATCAGCGTCGAGAGGCTCGACGGAGTGGTGGAACGTGGGTGGATGTAACTTGATGAAATCACCGAGTGACACCACGTTAGTCCTCTGATGGTGTGCTGTGTTCTGTTCAATACGCTCCAACAAACGGTTGGTCTCCCGCTTGTTTCTTTCGGCTTCCATCATAACCTCGGCTAGGGAAGGAGGATGAGGCAGATTTGCATTCCTGACTTCACTGCCTTCGGCCTGCTCTTGAGGAGCAGGGTTAGTGCGCGTGTTGACCATCCTAGGTAAACAAGACAATGATTTAGTCAGAATGATAAAATTCCGACATAGGATACAGAATGTAAGGAATAACTCGGAATGCAAGATGATCATCCGTATGACATGGTAGATACAGAAACTGCTTCTTTATTCCATCGTCATACACACCATACAGGGTTTAGTACAAGACCAAACA
>NC_041388.1:398619492-398623671 GCF_002162155.2 Triticum dicoccoides | reverse complement strand
ATTTGCATTCCTGACTTCACTGCCTTCGGCCTGCTCTTGAGGAGCAGGGTTAGTGCGCGTGTTGACCATCCTAGGTAAACAAGACAATGATTTAGTCAGAATGATAAAATTCCGACATAGGATACAGAATGTAAGGAATAACTCGGAATGCAAGATGATCATCCGTATGACATGGTAGATACAGAAACTGCTTCTTTATTCCATCGTCATACACACCATACAGGGTTTAGTACAAGACCAAACAAGGTACTATTACGGTGAAAAGAGGATTACATCTCATCGGAGGCATTCCAAGCTCCTATACATTATTTTTCTACACCTCCGGAAGGCGATACAACTAGGTCATATCCCACGAGTCACGCAGGACGATAGACGACACAGCTAACACGAACTAGTGATACTACCACTAACTCAGACCGATCCGTAGTAGTCCTCGTATAAGTCACCTCCATAGCCTGGAAGCTCAACATGATCATCCGGAAACAGACGATCTCGCGGAGCTTGTGGACCATAGGGACTAGGATGAGGTCTTGGACCAACAGAGGTGGCCTGCGGGGACCGCGAGGTGGGGTGATGCCTCCTACATCACGCCAACCCATCACGTCTGGCAGAGCAGATCTCATAGGATAGAGATCGCGCATATCCGAATATCCAGCTTGCACCGCCGGTGCAAACCGAGTCAATGTGGCCCAATGGTCAGCACGGGTATTGAAGAGCTCTAACCTCAAGGCCCGATTTTCATGGTCCTTATCCTCGAGCATCTTAGCAGTAGTGTGAGTCCGTGAATCCTCCTGGGTGGGGTCAGCATAGATAGCCTGGAGATACCCTTGTGCTCCCGGAAGTGATCCTGGCATATACCGGAAATCAGAGTCCCGAAATAGGCCAGACCTGACTCGCATGATGGTCATCATAGAGTAGGCGGCGTCCTGCACAGCCATCTCAATAGTAACCCCGAGTCCATAGGAGCAGTGAAGGGGCTCGGTGGACCCAGGATAAGATGGAAATATCCTGACAGTGCAGAGATACTGGCTTTGATTAAAGTCTCGGAATTGCTCTTCGACCGTGTACTCAGGATACCAACGGTATCCAGCCTCAGTCATTACCCTGACCAACATGGCGGTATGATCGGGTACATCTAGGCATCGAGTCAGGCGAACCACTTCATTGAGGTCGCGAGTGGCCATCTGAAAGCACAATCATAATGCAAAGGCATTAGAATTTCTAGCAAAATTTCGGCAGCATAACAGCTGTAAATGCTCAAGAAGGATTTTGAGACATTTGACAAAGGATTTCATACACACTCAACATCATCATATCAAAGTTCTGAGTCCATCCTAGCAACATAATGTGGTAGTAGAACTGAACTAGGCTTGTACCCATCAACCCTATAAGGTACTACTGATTAGCAACACGTGATCCTGGTGGAGAGAATAGATCCTAATTCCTTAACCCCCGGTGGAAGAATAGACTGACTCAGATCAGAATGTCATAAGATAAAGGAGTAAAAGAGCCTTACGTTCCAACCCACAAACAATTCCCCTACATATAACTAAAGAATTTCTAGACTCAACATCGACCAGTTTGGCTTGGAGAACCTACAGGCAGTCCGGCTCTGATGCCAACGCTGTCAGGACCCCGACTCGATGTCACATCGATCTAGCTTGTAACACCTCATATCACTTTGAGGCCTCACGCACGGTATCCCCACGGGTGTCGCCTTACCTTTGCCCGGGACCGTTTGCGCCTTTTGGCTCACGTATATGATAGTGTCGCTAGCATCCATATGATAAAGAGCCCAGGCTGACATGACTAGTCGTAAACCCAAAGTGGCACAGTGCTTACAGGGACAGGCATCCATGACCCAGCAACGAACGTGTCGGTCATCAGCAAGTGGGTCCGGGCTGTAGCACTAGGCTAGCAGGACTCCGGTAAACCGGGCTGTAGCGGGCTAACAGGACTCCGGTACTCAATGCGTGACATTTCCCCGAAGGGACAGACACAGGAACGAAGAAGGACACATGCCGGCCAGCCTAAGTGTTCCAGAGCAGTAGCAAGCTACCATGGCTCAGTGGTAACACTAGGAGACATTTCCCGGTAAGAGAGGATACTAAGGATAAACAACTAGATAGTCAGATCCCACACATACCAAGCATTTCAATCATACACACAATATGCTTGATATGTGCAAACACAACAAGGCATCACAACATGACTCTATGACACAAGTACTTTATTTAAGGCTCAGAGAGCCATACATAACATACACAAGGTACGGGTCACACGACCCAGCATTCAAGTCATACAGTCATACAAACCAGCAGCGGAAGTAACTTGTCTGAGTACAGACAACTAGGAAAATAAAAGAGGCTTGGAAAGCCTAGCTATACTACGTGGTCCTTCACAAGCTCAGGATCACCACCTGGGCCTTAGCCTACTCATTGATGTCAACGTCTACGTAGAACCCATCAGAAGGGGTTGCAGCGTCTTCTGTAAAAATGTAAATTATAGCAACATGAGTACAAAGGTACTCAGCAAGACTTACATCAGATCCTACATACATGCATATTATCAAGAAGGGTTGGTGGAGTTATTGCAGCAAGCCAGCTTTGACTCTTGGCTAGGCTAACCTACGAGACTCCAACTTGAAATGGTTTTGCGTACACGAGCCCACTACTCACCACTTCAATACACTACCGAGGATCCACCTCCGTCTTCCTACGGAAGAGCCATCCTCGGCACTCACACTTATCTTGAGGCTTTTAGTAGTTTCCGTTTACTTGTCTATGAACTGTATAGGCAACCAAGTAGTCCATTACCGCGGACGCGGCTATTCGAATAGATCATGATAACCCTGCAGGGGTGTACTTCTTCATACATGTTTCCACCACTTAGCGTCTGCACACGACATGTGCTCGGCAGACTTCAAGCGAAAGCCGACGTGGGTGTAGACCACGACCTACCTAAACACCTAAGCCTCTAGTCCAGGTTTATCGCCTATCCAGGTTCCATCCGCAGGGAGTCCGGCCGAGGTTTCCCATACGGCCCCGAACGATGTGAACAGGGTTCCCGAGATACCTAACGGGTATTCGGTACACCAGGCCACGTACCTACCGCATCACAGCCCACCCCTACGGTCAGCGCTGTCCACGGCCTCCAGTAGGCTACAAACACCAGAAACTACTTGCAACTCCTGGACAGAGAGCTAGGGTGAATAAGAAGTCGAGCGGGGTCATATTTCAGGGCCCAATGCATGGTACTAGCTATATCTTAAATCACACATACAGATCTCAGTGCTTAAGGTCGGCTTCAATGAAACAACCCACCATGTACTCCTACATGGCCTCTCATCGATACCTTTACCAAATCGTGTTCACCACACCACTCTCATTACCGACATAATCATTTCACTCTAGCCATCACCCAGATGAACCAGACCTGACACGACTCTAAGCATAGCAGGCATAGCAAGGTAGGAACAACACATACATATGGCTCAACCAACTCCTACACATGCTAGTGGGTTTCATCTAGTTACTGTGGCAATGACAGGTCATGCAGAGGAAATGGGTTCAACTACCGTAGCACACAGCAGTTTGAAACGCGTTGTCTTAATGCAGTAAAAGAGAGCACGAGCGAGAACATGGGATTGTATCGATATGATCAAATGGTTGGTTGCTTGCCTGATGGTTCGCTGCACTGATATGGTTCTTCGTTAGGGTAATCACGGTACTCCTCGGGGGCAGAACCTGCCGCAAAGAACACCGATACACAACCATCACCAAACAATGTGCAACAATATGATGCATGCATGAAACATAGCAATATGAGTGTGTTGGGCTAATGCAACTAAGACCAGAAGGGTTTGAACCAATTTGAATCAAAGATTCAAATTTCAAACTCAAACATGGCCTTTTAAAGTGCTTTTCCTTGTTCTGCATTAAACATCAGGTTAACTTGTTTAATCATGCATGAAAATAGTACAGATGGATAGATTGGATTTTTCTGATCATTTTTCATATATAATTTGTCTGATTTGGAGTTACAGAATAAAAGTTATGAATTTTTGAAGTTTAAACTATATTCTGGAATTTCCTATATTAGATTAATTCCAGAAAATCAATTATTGCGTCAGCCTGACGTCAGTGTGACGTCAGCAGGTCAACGGAACACGTCCGGGTC
>NC_041388.1:398608793-398618500 GCF_002162155.2 Triticum dicoccoides | reverse complement strand
CCAACATGAAACATTTTAGTTTGGAGATATTTGAGCATTTAAATATTTTATATAATTTTAAATGCCCAAATTCAAATATTTATGATTTAATTCAAAAACCCTAAGATGGCCTAGGAAAATGTGCATCACTTTTGGCAGAGGTTCTGAACCAAGACAAAAATGATGGGCATTTTAGAAGGGCATTTCAGGTTCATTGAAAAAGTTTTTAGTAAACCCTAGTTGGTTTCAGAGGGGACTGGGGGTTCTGTCATCCCCATTTCAGGTTTCTGGTGAAAGAATAAACATGATGCAACACTCTAATGCATGACTAGCTAGGGTGTGACAACTCACCCCCACTCAAAAGAATCTCGTCCCGAGATTTGGGTTCCTCCGGGAAGAAGGCGGGATACTCGAGTCGAAGACGATCCTCCCTTTCCCAAGTTGCTTCATCCTCAGAATGGTGTGACCATTGAACTTTGAGAAACTTGATATTATGACGTCGAGTCGTACGCTCGACCTGATCGAGGATACAAATGGGGTACTCTCGATATGTAAGATTATCTTGGAGATCAAGCGTTTCGTAGTCCACTCCACGGATAGGATCCGAGAAGCAACGCCTGAGTTGAGAAACGTGGAAGACATCGTGGACTCTGGAGAGGTGCGGAGGTAGTTCCAACTGGTAGGCAACTTCTCCTCGTTTAGCGAGAATGCGAAAAGGTCCAATGTAACGAGGAGCCAATTTGCCTTTGATACCGAAACGATGGGTTCCCTTCAGAGGGGTAACCCGAAGGTAAGCCTTCTCGTCAACCTCGGAAATCATAGCCTTATGTTTTCGGTCATATTGACTCCTTTGACGAGATTGGGCTGTTTTCAACTTTTCACGAACGATGCGAACTTGCTCTTCTGCTTCCTGAATCATATCCGGGCCAAAGAATTGTCTTTCCCCGGTCTCTGACCAGTTAAGGGGTGTTCGACACCGTCGTCCATAGAGAACTTCAAAAGGGGCTTTACCCAAGCTAGATTGATAGCTGTTGTTGTAAGTGAATTCGGCAAATGGAAGGCACTTCTCCCAATCCATTCCGAATGAGATAACAGAGGCTCGAAGCATGTCTTCTAGGATCTGGTTGACGCGTTCCACTTGACCACTCGATTGAGGGTGAAAAGCGGTGCTAAAGGAAAGGCGGGTTCCCATAGCATTTTGGAAACTTTCCCAAAATTGAGAGGTGAAAAGACTTCCTCGATCCGAGTTAATTTCCAAAGGAACACCATGGAGAGACACTATCCGGGAGATGTATAAGTCTGCCAATTGACTAGCGGTTATACTCTCGCGAACAGGTAAAAAATGGGCCACTTCGGAAAGATAATCAACAACGACGAAGATAGCATTATTCCCTCTTTTGGTCCTGGGAAAACCGGTAATGAAGTCCATACCAATTTTATCCCATTTCCATTCAGGAATGGCTAAGGGTTGAAGGGTGCCAGCAGGCCGTTGATGCTCTGCTTTTACACGACGGCAGACGTCGCAGCTAGCAATATACTGAGCAATTTCTCTCTTCATCCTAGTCCACCAGAACCTCTGGCGTAGGTCCTGATACATCTTAGTACTACCGGGATGAATGGTGAGAGGAGATTCATGAGCCTCCTTAAGGATCAACTGCCGTAGATGCTGGTTCTTGGGAACCACTAAACGGTTCCCAAAGTACACAACACCATGATCATTTGTGGAGAAACAACTAGCACCTGCGCTAGCAATGTTCTCCTTGATTTTAGATATTCCCTTATCTCGCTTTTGGGCAGCGATGATTTGATCCGTAAGAGTAGGTTTCGCTACCAAGGTGGAAAGAAATCCTTGAGGAACAATGTGAAGGTTAAGCTTCCGAAATTCCTCATGGAGAAGCGGTTGACCTTGTTGTAACATCAGTTTGTTACAATAAGATTTACGACTTAGCGCATCAGCCATGACGTTGGCTTTCCCTGGGGTGTAAGTTATTCCTAAGTCGAAATCTGTGATCAACTCAACCCAACGTCTTTGCCTGAGATTCAAATCCGGTTGGGTGAAAATGTACTTCAGACTTTGGTGATCAGTGAATATTTCGCAACGGTTACCGAGGAGGTAATGTCGCCAGGTCTTAAGTGCATAGACTATGGCTGCAAGCTCTAGATCATGAGTAGGATAATTCTCCTCATGTGGGTGCAATTGTCGTGAAGCGTAAGCAATTACGTGTCGATCTTGCATGAGAATGCAACCTAGTCCTTGTCGCGAGGCGTCACAGTAGATAACAAAGTCCTTGGAGAAGTCTGGCGGTACCAGTACGGGAGCAGAAGTCAGGCGTCTTTTCAGTTCCTGAAAGTTGTGCTCACATTGTGGAGTCCATTCGAACTTTTTATCTTTCTTGAGGAGTTCGGTTAGAGGTTTAGCAACTTTGGAGAAGTTTTCGACAAAGCGACGGCAATAACTCGCTAAGCCTAGAAAACTCCGAACTTGCTTGACCGATTCAGGTGGAGTCCAATTAAGGACGGCTTGAACTCGCTCAGGGTTAACAGCAATACCTTTACCAGATATTACATGACCCAGATAGGTCACTTCTGACAACCAAAATTCACATTTGGAAAACTTGGCATAAAGGCGATGCTCTCGAAGTTTCTTCAACACTAGCCTTAGATGTTCGGCATGTTCTTCCTCGTTCTTGGAGTAGATGAGTATATCATCGAGGTAAACCACGACGAATTTATCCAAATACTCCATGAAGATTGAGTTCATTAACCGAGAAAAGGTGGCTGGAGCGTTGGTTAAACCGAAGGACATGACGGTGTACTCGTATTGGCCATAACGAGTAACAAAGGCCGTTTTAGGGATGTCCCCGTTTCTGATTTTGATTTGATGGTAGCCCAACCTCAAATCCATTTTGGAGAAGACTGAGGATCCAGCGAGCTGATCATACAGGTCGTTGATCCTAGGGAGCGGATATTTGTTCTTGATTGTGACCAAATTGACAGGTCGGTAATCTACAACCATCCGGTCCGTACCATCCTTCTTCTTGACGAAGAGGACGGGGCAAGCCCACGGAGATGAACTAGGTCGGATGAAACCCCTTTTCAAGGACTCATCGAGTTGTTTCTTAAGCTCGGCTAGTTCTAGTGGTGCCATCTTATAGGGTCTTCTAGCAATCGGAACGGTTCCTGAAATGAGGTCTATTATGAACTCAACATCCCTGTCAGGTGGAACACCTGGCAATTCCTCTGGGAAGACATCCGGGAAGTCACGGACTACCGGAACGTCCTCAAGGTCTGGCAAAGGGCTGGCGTTAAGAGAATATAATTGTCGCTTGGCTAATCGAGTCAAGACATTGACTATCTTCCCCGAAGGATGAGTGAGTTGAACAGTCCTAGAGAAGCAATCAATTTTGGCATGATGAGCTGACATCCAGTCCATACCCAAAATGATATTAATATCTGAAAATTTGAGAGCTATCAAAGATGCAAGGAAAACAAGTCTGTCGACTTGGATTTCATTTCCATAACTTACCCTGGAGGTCTGCCATCTAGAACCCGGAGTAGAAATTTCCATAGTGGATGGCATGTTACAGAATGCGGTGTTATGCAAACGAGCATAGTTCTCGGATATAAATGAATGAGAGGCTCCTGTATCGAAAAGAACAGATGCCGGGTGGCAATTAACAAGGAGCGTACCGAGAACGACGTTGGGATCCTCTTGAGCTTCTTCGGCGGAGATACAGTTGACATGGCCACGTGTAGCGGTGGCCGGCTTGGCGTGGAACACTTTCCCTGTCGGCTTGCCACGGCCAACAGCTTTAGCAGAATGGTTGGGGTTGGTCTGGGGACACTCACGCATATAGTGGCCAGATTCCCCACACTTGAAACAAGTCACGGAACTGGTACGTGGAGGAGCATTGTTGGTTGGACCCCCATAGGACTTGGCTGGTGCAGACTGTTGAACAGGGCGAGGCGCCTGGAAAGATGGCCTCGGTGTGAACCTAGGTGGCAGGGCGGTGTTGGGCACCCACACGCGGCGCTTCTGAGGACCAGCACCGGATGAGGAACCCATGTCACGGCCATGCTTGCGTGTTGCGTCATAATCAGTCTGACCAGTCTCAGCACTGATGGCCTTGTTAACAAGTTTCTGAAAAGATGTGCACTCATGCAGACGGAGGTCGCGGCGAAGCTCAGGACTAAGTCCCTTACGGAACCTTGCTTGCTTCTTGGCATCAGTAGAAACTTCCTCAGTTGCATATCGTGCGAGGTTACCGAACTCCCTGCTGTAAGCATCCACAGATAGTCGGCCCTGAGTGAAACTGCAAAATTCCTCACGTTTACGGTCCATGAGACCCTCCGGAATGTGATGTTCACGGAAAGCCTCGTTGAATTCATCCCAAGTAGTGACATGGCCCGCTGGGCGCATAGCTCCATAATTCTCCCACCATAGACTGGCGGGGCCTTCAAGATGATATGCAGCAAAGGTGACCTTGTCAGCCTCAGCTACTAGCGCGGAACGCAGCTTGTGAGAGATACTGCGAAGCCAGTCATCAGCGTCGAGAGGCTCGACGGAGTGGTGGAACGTGGGTGGATGTAACTTGATGAAATCACCGAGTGACACCACGTTAGTCCTCTGATGGTGTGCTGTGTTCTGTTCAATACGCTCCAACAAACGGTTGGTCTCCCGCTTGTTTCTTTCGGCTTCCATCATAACCTCGGCTAGGGAAGGAGGATGAGGCAGATTTGCATTCCGGACTTCACTGCCTTCGGCCTGCTCTTGAGGAGCAGGGTTAGTGCGCGTGTTGACCATCCTAGGTAAACAAGACAATGATTTAGTCAGAATGATAAAATTCCGACATAGGATACAGAATGTAAGGAATAACTCGGAATGCAAGATGATCATCCGTATGACATGGTAGATACAGAAACTGATTCTTTATTCCATCGTCATACACACCATACAGGGTTTAGTACAAGACCAAACAAGGTACTATTACGGTGAAAAGAGGATTACATCTCATCGGAGGCATTCCAAGCTCCTATACATTATTTTTCTACACCTCCGGAAGGCGATACAACTAGGTCATATCCCACGAGTCACGCAGGACGATAGACGACACAGCTAACACGAACTAGTGATACTACCACTAACTCAGACCGATCCGTAGTAGTCCTCGTAGAAGTCACCTCCATAGCCTGGAAGCTCAACATGATCATCCGGAAACAGACGATCTCGCGGAGCTTGTGGACCATAGGGACTAGGATGAGGTCTTTGACCAACAGACGGTGGCCTGCAGGGACCGCGAGGTGGGGTGATGCCTCCTACATCACGCCAACCCATCACGTCTGGCAGAGCAGATCTCACAGGATAGAGATCGCGCATATCCGAATATCCAGCTTGCACCGCCGGTGCAAACCGAGTCAATGTGGCCCAATGGTCAGCACGGGTATTGAAGAGCTCTAACCTCAAGGCCCGATTTTCACGGTCCTTATCCTCGAGCATCTCAGCAGTAGTGTGAGTCCGTGAATCCTCCTGGGTGGGGTCAGCATAGATAGCCTGGAGATACCCTTGTGCTCCCGGAAGTGATCCTGGCATATAGCGGAAATCAGAGTCCCGAAATAGGCCAGACCTGACTCGCATGATGGTCATCATAGAGTAGGCGGCGTCCTGCACAGCCATCTCAATAGTAACCCCGAGTCCATAGGAGCAGTGAAGGGGCTCGGTGGACCCAGGATAAGATGGAAATATCCTGACAGTGCAGAGATACTGGCTTTGATTAAAGTCTCGGAATTGCTCTTCGACCGTGTACTCAGGATACCAACGGTATCCAGCCTCAGTCATTACCCTGACCAACATGGCGGTATGATCGGGTACATCTAGGCATCGAGTCAGGCGAACCACTTGATTGAGGTCGCGAGTGGCCATCTGAAAGCACAATCATAATGCAAAGGCATTAGAATTTCTAGCAAAATTTCGGCAGCATAACAGCTGTAAATGCTCAAGAAGGATTTTGAGACATTTGACAAAGGATTTCATACACACTCAACATCATCATATCAAAGTTCTGAGTCCATCCTAGCAACATAATGTGGTAGTAGAACTGAACTAGGCTTGTACCCATCAACCCTATAAGGTACTACTGATTAGCAACACGTGATCCTGGTGGAGAGAATAGATCCTAATTCTTTAACCCCCGGTGGAAGAATAGACTGACTCAGATCAGAATGTCATAAGATAAAGGAGTAAAAGAGCCTTACGTTCCAACCCACAAACAATTCCCCTACATATAACTAAAGAATTTCTAGACTCAACATCGACCAGTTTGGCTTGGAGAACCTATAGGCAGTCCAGCTCTGATGCCAACGCTGTCAGGACCCCGACTCGATGTCACATCGATCTAGCTTGTAACACCTCATATCACTTTGAGGCCTCACGCACGGTATCCCCACGGGTGTCGCCTTACCTTTGCCCGAGACCGTTTGCGCCTTTTGGCTCACGTATATGATAGTGTCGCTAGCATCCATATGATAAAGAGCCCGGGCTGACATGACTAGTCGTAAACCCAAAGTGGCACAGTGCTTACAGGGACAGGCATCCATGACCCAGCAACGAACGTGTCGGTCATCAGCAAGTGGGTCCGGGCTGTAGCACTAGGCTAGCAGGACTCCGGTAAACCGGGCTGTAGCGGGCTAACAGGACTCCGGTACTCAATGCGTGACATTTCCCCGAAGGGACAGACACAGGAACGAAGAAGGACACATGTCGGCCAGCCTAAGTGTTCCAGAGCAGTAGCAAGCTACCATGGCTCAGTGGTAACACTAGGAGACATTTCCCGGTAAGAGAGGATACTAAGGATAAACAACTAGATAGTCAGATCCCACACATACCAAGCATTTCAATCATACACACAATATGCTTGATATGTGCAAACACAACAAGGCATCACAACATGACTCTATGACACAAGTACTTTATTTAAGGCTCAGAGAGCCATACATAACATACACAAGGTACGGGTCACACGACCCAGCATTCAAGTCATACAGTCATACAAACCAGCAGCGGAAGTAACTTGTCTGAGTACAGACAACTAGGAAAATAAAAGAGGCTTGGAAAGCCTAGCTATACTACGTGGTCCTTCACAAGCTCTGGATCACCACCTGGGCCTTAGCCTACTCATTGATGTCAACGTCTACGTAGAACCCATCAGAAGGGGTTGCAGCGTCTTCTGTAAAAATGTAAATTATAGCAACATGAGTACAAAGGTACTCAGCAAGACTTACATCAGATCCTACATACATGCATATTATCAAGAAGGGTTGGTGGAGTTATTGCAGCAAGCCAGCTTTGACTCTTGGCTAGGCTAACCTACGAGACTCCAACTTGAAATGGTTTTGCGTACACGAGCCCACTACTCACCACTTCAATACACTACCGAGGATCCACCTCTGTCTTCCTACGGAAGAGCCATCCTCGGCACTCACACTTATCTTGAGGCTTTTAGTAGTTTCCGTTTACTTGTCTATGAACTGTATAGGCAACCAAGTAGTCCATTACCGCGGACGCGGCTATTCGAATAGATCATGATAACCCTGTAGGGGTGTACTTCTTCATACATGTTTCCACCACTTAGCGTCTGCACACGACATGTGCTCGGCAGACTTCAAGCGAAAGCCGACGTGGGTGTAGACCACGACCTACCTAAACACCTAAGCCTCTAGTCCAGGTTTATCGCCTATCCAGGTTCCATCCGCAGGGAGTCCGGCCGAGGTTTCCCATACGGCCCCGAACGATGTGAACAGGGTTCCCGAGATACCTAACGGGTATTCGGTACACCCGGCCACGTACCTACCGCATTACAGCCCACCCCTACGGTCAGCGCTGTCCACGGCCTCCAGTAGGCTACAAACACCAGAAACTACTTGCAACTCCTGGACAGAGAGCTAGGGTGAATAAGAAGTCGAGCGGGGTCATATTTCAGGGCCCAATGCATGGTAGTAGCTGTATCTTAAATCACACATACATATCTCAGTGCTTAAGGTCGGCTTCAATGAAACAACCCACCATGTACTCCTACATGGCCTCTCATCGATACCTTTACCAAATCGTGTTCACCACACCACTCTCATTACCGACATAATCATTTCACTCTAGCCATCACCCAGATGAACCAGACCTGACACGACTCTAAGCATAGCAGGCATAGCAAGGTAGGAACAACACATACATATGGCTCAACCAACTCCTACACATGCTAGTGGGTTTCATCTAGTTACTGTGGCAATGACAGGTCATGCAGAGGAAATGGGTTCAACTACCGTAGCACACAGCAGTTTGAAATGCGTTGTCTTAATGCAGTAAAAGAGAGCAGGAGCGAGAACATGGGATTGTATCGATATGATCAAATGGTGGGTTGATTGCCTGATGGTTCGGTGCACTGATACGGTTCTTCGTTAGGGTAATCACGGTACTCCTCGGGGGCAGAACCTGCCGCAAAGAACACCGATACACAACCATCACCAAACAATGTGCAACAATATGATGCATGCATGAAACATAGCAATATGAGTGTGTTGGGCTAATGCAACTAAGACCAGAAGGGTTTGAACCAATTTGAATCAAAGATTCAAATTTCAAACTCAAACATGGCCTTTTAAAGTGCTTTTCCTTGTTCTGCATTAAACATCAGGTTAACTTGTTTAATCATGCATGAAAATAGTACAGATGGATAGATTGGATTTTTCTGATCATTTTTCATATATAATTTGTCTGATTTGGAGTTACAGAATAAAAGTTATGAATTTTTGAAGTTTAAACTATATTCTGGAATTTCCTATATTAGATTAATTCCAGAAAATCAATTATTGCGTCAGCCTGACGTCAGTGTGACGTCAGCAGGTCAACGGAACACGTCCGGGTCAAACCTGACAGTGGGTCCCGCGTGTCAGGGTGATTAAATTAATTAAAGTTTAATTAAAACTAAACCTGTTTAATTAACAGGGCTGGGCCCCACCTGTCATTGACTCAGGGGAGTTAACCAGGGCCCACCCGTGGTCAAACCCGGGTCGGCTGCACCGGCGTTTAGCCGCCGGCGAGCCCGACGCGGCGGCGGAAGTGGTTTTGGCTGTTTCGGCCACCAAATGGGTCGCGGAGACCACGGGAGTGGAGCTGAGGACGAGCCGCAGCTCTTGGTGGAGTCCGTTGGGGTCGGGGTGGCCGGAGTTGGCGCCGGCGACGACTTTGGCGGCCACCGGGGTTCGGCCGAAGACGAACTTGACGCTAGAGGGGTCGGTGAGGCTCGAGGAGTGGCTAGCTAGGTGCTAAGTGACACGGAGAGCATGATGGACACCGTGGAGTGGTCGGAGGGTGACCGGGGGCACGTCGGCGACGAGCTCCACGGCGGTGGGTGCGGTTGAGCTCCGGGAGGTCGCTACACGTCTCGGGAGCAAGAAAAGGAGGGGGGAAGATGGCTAAGCT
Organism: Triticum dicoccoides; assembly: GCF_002162155.2. Classification (NCBI taxonomy): domain Eukaryota; kingdom Viridiplantae; phylum Streptophyta; class Magnoliopsida; order Poales; family Poaceae; genus Triticum; species Triticum dicoccoides. Next base: position 398,609,049 of record NC_041388.1, on the reverse strand, counting down.
CACAGTGGGTGCGACGAAGCCCTTGGTGTGGCCGGAGATGGACCGAAGCGACGACGGCGTTGAAGGGGATCTCCGGCGACGGCGGTTCGGGCGAGGTCGTTGCGGTGGACTCGGGCGTCGCAAGCGCTCGGGGCTCGGCTTGCTCGATGTAGTGGACAGCGGCGGAGCTCCTGGACACGATGAGAGGACGCACGGGCGGCGGGGAGCACGACTACGACGAAGGCACGACGATGGTGGCGTCGGTCATGGCGGGGGA